>NW_010263401.1:0-59144 GCF_000690775.1 Eurypyga helias
GCGGCTCGGTGTCAAAGCAGCGCGGCCACCCCAAAGCAGCCAAGAAAACCCCCTGTCCTCCCCTCCCTGATATGACCCAGAGGTACATCACTCTTTTCCGTTTCCCTGTCGGTCGTCTTCCCCTGTTCTCCATTCTCCCACACAGCCCAAAGCACCTAGGAGGAGGGACCAGAGCGAGGGAATAGAGGGCATAAAGCTCTGCCTTTGAGGAGAGTTAACAATATTGTCTTATTTTGCATATGGGGAAAATCAGAACCAGAAGCAAAAGCCAGTCACCCAAGGGAATAAGATAACCAAATAGCAATCATGACCTCGAGGTCCTAAGCCAGTTCGAAAGCTGGTAAACAGCTACACTTCCTACGGCAACTGGGTGGTTCCACTGGCAAATCTGGAGTGGTTACATGATACCTAAAATATATAAATCACCAAAAATACTAGATACATCTAATATAAATAAAATAATAGCTTAAGGTAAAGTACGTACCTTTAACCAGGGTGTTCCTACATACTTGGAATTCAAGAAATAGCAAACTAGGCCTTCCTTACGGGTTTCCAGCCATAAATAACAGGTGATGTTGAGAACTGCTCTGCCAGTTACTGCATCGCACTGCAAAGATGTGCTCAGCGTGCAACCAGCCTGTGAAGGCAGGCACTGCCATTCCTTCGGAATCACAGACTGCAACAGGGTTGGAAGTGATCAGGATCAGCACAGGACTGTTTTGTTTTCCTTTTGCTCAGTTGTGTTGAATGCACTGTTCCAAACAGCACCATCTCTATCACGGCTTGTCTAATAGCACTATAAAACCAAAAATGGGTAACAGAAATTTCCTGACAACTGAACACAAACTGAAAAAACATGTTTAGAGGAGCAAATGATATCCGTGTCAACAATTTCATGATTCACACAAAGAAGAACTACTTTATGTTTAGAGATAAAAAGTAATCATGGACCACTAAATTACTAAACATTGAGCAATATATTACCTTCAAACCCATTAAGAATAATCAAGAACAATAGTAGTATCATTCATTATCATCTTCATAGCCATGTTTCATGTTGAAATTAAAAGCACTCAACTCCTGCATTGCTAAGCACAGCACAAGAGTAATTGGAGGGACTCCTTACAAATGGAGAGGCTGCATCTGTTTCAGAAAGGTTAATGCATTTTTACTGTCTGCGTGAGGACTTCAGGATTAAGCCAACATGGGGAGGGGGGTCTCCCACAGGAACATGATTTTCCTCTCTCATCACTGTGAAGAGAGTGCTGGTGAAGAAGGAACATTTTGGGAAAAGGATTGCTAGTACCTCTTCTCCTGTGTTCTTTCAGTGATAAATATTAATATATTCTAGCAGAAGTCAAATTCCTGATGCAGAACCAAAGAGGAACTTGCGCACATTTGTGTTTGAGCTAGTTGTTCCTCACTGATGCAGCATTTACCTTTTCCCATTGCTAAATTTATTTCCTTCAACTGGAAATACTTTCCTGATAACTATAGTTTGCCTATTGGGCCATAACAACATCATGGACACACAAAGCCTGAGAAGACCTATTGAAAACGATGGTGAAAAGGCTTCTCAAACAGTAGAGGAGCAGATCCTAAAGGCTGTAATATTTCAAAGCTGATCTTTCTTCAGCACTAACATGTAATTCTCAAATTCCACGAGGCTCAGGAAGCAGCCCTTTGTTCTTTCCTGGTGAGCTCGCACTTGGATACCATAGCCAGGGTTGAGTGTTACCTTCTCAAAGTATGTGAAGAAATCCAGTGAAAGCAGTGAACAACAAGAGAGACACAGAAAGTATGACATACAGGGAAGACTTGCATGGGGTTAAATAATCTAGTAATATATAAAAAGCTAGTGAAAAGAGGAGAGACATAATGAGGTTTTCCTGTCCATCATGGATGGGAGGAAGCTACAACAACCATCATTTATAGTTCGGAGAATTCAGGATGGTTGCCAGCAAAATGCATTTGAGCAGTGCAGGTAGCAATGCTAGAATAGGGTGTCTGAGACACTGTGGACTCTCTACCATCAGAGGTTTATAGGGACAAATTTAATAAATATACAGGTATCAATACTCTGGTCTGAAGCAGAAGCAAAGCCTAGACAAGTTCATGAGGATCTTCAAGCCCTATTGTGCCATGAGCCTCTGATATTAAAATTCTAGCCCAGAAAAAATTACCTTCCTTCCAACTGCAAACATAGAACCAAATTATAAGCACAGCCTGATTGCACACACACTAGTGTAAATCAGAAGGTACTAAGCTAAAGGCAGTGGATATATGCTGTAAAGCCCAAAAAGTTGGCATTCAAGGTCATTAAGGTAATGGATTTTGATGTAACACATGGCAATTGAGATATATGTTTTGTACCCGTACTAGTTTCTTGGTTCTGTTCTGGGTTTTGTAGCAAGAACAGCATCGTCACCTCATTACCGTGGCACCTGATTAGTGTAGCAGGGTAGAAAAAAATATTAGCAAGGAGAAAAATAGGCTGATTTGATGCCCCTGCACCATGTTTGAAATCCACTGATGGAAGGTTTGGAGATCAGAAAATTCTTTAAATAACTCCGCTTAATAAACCAATTTCTCTGATTTCTGTAGCTTACAGTTCCACACAACTTCCTTTTTTTTTATTTGGGCTAATTTTGAACATAGTAAGTGTATTAATTAAAAATGGAACCAAAGGGCCTAGCTAAATCTTTGATCTTCTCTGTGCTCCACTTTCCCCTGTCTGTAACACAGACTGTATTTTTCTCCCCCCAGACGTCTGCTGGATGATTAGTTCATTATGGTTTGTAGGGATCTTTGCATATCCCCAAATTATTAAAATAGATCATAGCAGATATTGCAACCACCATTTCAGTAACTAATTCCCATGTATTGGACTTTCAATAGATTTCAGAAAATGGCTGAGGGTATCTGGGTTTTCTGCCTAGATACACACTGTCACCCAGCATGACTGCGCTTGCTGAACAGGTCTGCCCCTGCACCCCAGTCTCAGTGGGAATGGGATCTGCTCATACTTCCTCACTTTGTCTCTAGGACACCTGACTTCTACCAACACAACCAGCACTCTCCAACAGGTACCTTTACTTTTGCATCTGCATCCTGTCCAGGGGGAAATCTCTTACCCATCACCTCCCAAAAAGCAGGGCTGCCCCTTTTACACCTGTAGGCAGCTTTCATTGCACACAGGAGATTTTCAATGTATAGGTACTCAGTACAACATCGGTTTTAAAGCGATTTACTTACTGGCAAGGACCATCCTACTATTGCTGGGTAGAAATCAACTCTGTTGAGAGGTTATGGGGATGCAGTCTGCCTAGCTGCATGAATGCCACAGAGCATCACATGTAGTAGGGATTATGTTTAACTCTCAATGTGTGGACACTCTTATCCTAGAAGTAACAAGGGCATGCATTTTCCTGTTCAACCCACTTCTGAAGATGAATGTTGAACGTGAGTAAACTAAGCAGGAAGAAGACATTCATACGCCAAGAGATAACAAGGGAAAGTTTATCAAACTTGGCATGAAGACAAGGCCAAGACACACATCTGAAGCTATGAATATCAAAAACCCAGGCTCAAAGCATGAACAAATCACCTTCAAACGTTTGACCACACACAATTAGCCTGCAAACAGGTATTTGGAAGTGCGAGGCAATGGCCACTAATTCAAAAGGGACAGTTTAATCTCCTTCAATTGTCAATGTCTTTGACTCGGGACACCTTGACACCTTAACTTACCATGGGTGAAGCTATTTGTAGGTCTACAGCTGAGAGTGTACGAAGCAAGGACAGCTTCCACTGAATACTACAGTAATGCTCTTGCTCGGGTAGTGTGATAACTTCGCTATTTCTGACATTATTTGACACTTGTGTCCTATATTTCCACTCTACCAAAGCTCCTTATTTTTCACAGCTTCTAAATATAATAGCATTCTGAAATAAGCAAGCATTAACTTCAGGTTATTAACTCTGAATGCCAGATTATGGTTTCAATTGTTTATTGCCACAACAGACTATTAAAGAGGCACCTCCGCTCTGCTAAATTTAAGATTTTGTCTTCAGGCATAATAATATCTCTGAGAGTTGTTTGACTCTAATATTTAAGCATATACTTAAATTTAAGCATGCAAGTTGTCCTCTGAGGTCAGTCAGAATTTTGTTTAAAAATAAATCTGTGGTTAACTCAGTATATAGACTTTTTTTTCCCCAACAGAATATAGCTGCCATGGCAATAATCAGTAGCATAGCTCTTGTGGTGAAAGGCAGTGAATTTTGCTTATTAAATGAAGATCCAAACCTTCAGAATTAAATTGTTTTACTAGCAGCTAATGTCCCTCCTGTTGGCTCAACAGACCGCAGTGAGCCTTTATTAGCTCTGATAAGCAGCACCAAGGCAATGATTGTACAGCACACTCTAAAAGCCCACTTAGTATTGCAGGATAAACAAAGCATTGACTCCCTCTACAGCAGCCCAAAGATGACAGTATAGAACAGATATTTAATCTAGAAGGAAACTAACTTGCCTCGCTAAGAATATGTTTTCATTCAGCTCCTCGAAAATTAACACCTAATAAACTCTATTATACAAATGCTAATCACGATCAAAGCAGGTATAAGAAGGGCTGTCCAATCCATGATCCTACCTCCATAGTTTTATTGTGTGTGCACAATATGTATTTGATTTCTATCAGAACCTTATTGAGCAAAGAACCAATATAGTATCAACTTGTCCACTGGAAGCAGAGAAATAACCCCAAATAGCCGGAAGAAAAAATATATATGTGGGAAATTAAAAGTAAAAGATATCAACGAAGAGAGAATAGGAAGGGAGGAAATTACTGTTTGGCCTGAAAATTACAGGCAAGTTTGTACAAATTTCTGAAATTATTTTCTGTGCTGAAAATCCTCAGACCTCCTAAATTGCCTGCTTTTAAGAGATACCCTCAAGGCTGCTCCTGAATTCCTTTCTGGGAATTTTAGGAGGAAACTCAGTCCCCCAGTAGTGTCCCCATGACTCAGCTGAGGGACAGTTGGACTTTTGCAGCTTCCAGCTACTCCCTCTGCCCTTTCAGTGACCGTGACTGGTAGAAATATGTCAGATGTCTTTCCTTGACATCACTCTAGGATCCTATCTATCCTGCATCTCGGTATCACCTGCCACAAAGGCATATGGGATTTATATGCAATCTGAATACTTGCTGATCCAAAAGACAACAACAGGAATGGTGAGGTCCCAAGGGTGTCTTGGGATTCAGCATGCTCTGATGCTCTGCTTCAAAAGTAAAGCATAGACAATATCCCTGAAATTCTATTCAAACCTATCTCCGATAGCAAGAGATAAACACTCCAAGAGTATAGCTGAAAAAAAAACGGTAGGTACTTTCCATAGCATATTCCTAAAGGAATCTCTATTTATTCTGACAGTTTTCATGTAAAAGAATGGTCATTTGTTAATAAAAGAAAACAAACAAGTAAAAAGACTGAACAGTGTTCATAAGCACTACCTCATAGTGGATCCAAACTCCAACTTTACCTCTGCTTAACTAAGCTGATTCTAAAATGGGAATGCATGGATGGAAAATTCTTTTGGCTCTGCTACCTACTTATAGAGTGGTCAAAATCAGTTTCACATCAAATCAATCTTATCACATAGATTTTTCCTTCTTTCAGATGATAAAACATTTATTGCTTTTCCCCACATACTTCTTTCATCCTGCTATGCTTCGTCATGCACAGTAACAGAGCTTGCCTTACTTTGCATAAACCAAACTGTGTTTTGTAAAGCCTGATGGCTATGGTCCAGTTTGTAATGTTAGAGTCAGGTCCTATGCTATTGTAAATATTGTATACACTTCCACTTAAAAGACACTAGTTTAAGTTTCAGCATAGGCAGTGAAAGCTGAAAAAAAAAAGAACGTAATAGAAATAATCTGTCGCTAGAGGTGTCTAAACATTTCAAAAGGCACAGGTCCACATCAATTTCAGGCAAATTTCCAAAGATGTGATATTTCAAATTATATCACATCTGGATCTGGTCTAATAGCAATCTAAAACCTTAGGGATAAGGACCCCTTACAAGAGCAACTCTCCTGCTGGCTTTTCCGTGCTTTGTCCTTTTGCTGTTCCCTATTTCGAACTCACAGGGGCAAAGGTAAAGCAGACAGGAATAACATGGTAAAAAGCTGAGACTAAATGTTTTGAATATCAGAACCATAATCTGTTTCAAGAAGTTGGTAAGCTTCAGGTAAACTACCTCTTTTAAAGTCTTATTTATGTTTTTAAAATATTTTTTAAATCTTTCACTGTCTTTAGTGCTGGACACAGATTCCTGTGAATAAAGGTCAGTAGACTCTGAGGTGGAAACCAATAGAGGAATGTTAGAGAATTATTTGCTGGGAAACCATCTTTGACAGGCACATAGGAAAGCCTTAGGATAACATTCATCACACAGCCTGGGTCTCCTGCTCAAAACTAGGGAGACCCTCCAGCCATACACTTTCCATACTTTTAAATGGTTATATGGGACCCAGTATAAGAACCTGACATTCATTGTTGGTTTTAAATTAATCAGCTTTTGCAGAAGTAACAGAACTGTTTCATCCATTCCCTTTTAATTTATATAAACATTTTTATACATATGCAACCAATCATTTTGTACTTCTAAAACTTAAATTATTACAAGACTGAAATATATCTTCATACATGACTTAAAAAAAAATCCTTATCAAAAGAAGGGAAAGAACTGAGAGAACTATCAGACAGATAATTTTTCTACAGCTATCAACAGTTTCAGTTCAAGATTTCACTTTGCAGTTCAACACTAATAAAACACCCCATAAACTGAGTCTTCCTTGCCATGTATTGCCAAAGAAGCTTAAAACTATCAGAATATATGCTTGCTCTAGCAAAAATCTTGAATACACACAATACTGCAAATTATTTTGTTGATAAAATTATGTGTGGTGCTGCTTGAGAGAAGAGATATCAAATGGTCTCGTTTCTGCAGACTAAGCTGAACCGTTCCTCAAATAAGCAGCAAGCAGGCAGAAAGGAAAATTCATTGCTTGGCTCAGAAGCTTGTGAACGCTGAGAAGAAGAGGAGACCTCTGTGGGCAGGGGGAGTTCCTCAGCCTCCTCCCATCCCATCCAAATCAATCAGCACTACAGCTCTACACACCCTTCAGGGCTGGTTTATATTTAGAACTTAATAAAGAATAAAAAATAGCAAATCATACACCCACTCTGTTTTGGGGGAAACAAATGTGCTAGTCAACGGAAGGTATAAATAACCACGCAATGACACAACGAAACACCTCATCCGGTGGCTGCAGTGCAAACTGCTGTCTACAGGCCAGCAGAGCTGCTGGATATACTCCATTAATCTTTTTCCAAAGCAATGGATTCTTTTTTTGGGAACTAGCCCAGTTCACCGAGGAGTCATTTTTTTCCCCTCATCAGCTGAGATCAGTCACCGGTAACCCATGGCTTTTGATCCAGCCTGTGTTCTTCACTTGTAACTGAGAGTTTCCAGCAACCAGGCTGCCGCCGGCCTGCAGGAAACACCTCCGAACGCCCTATTCATAGCCTGGGCAGGGCAGAGGAAGGAGCGAGCAGGCAATCAGATACAGAGCGATAGGAAAAGTGTGATCTTCCTTTCCCTCGATAACGACACCATTTTCTCCCCTCAGCTTTAACCTTACAAAAATGTTCAAGAAGCCACGTGAAAACCTACAGGCCCATGCAACCTAAGCATAGCAAGTCCAAATTTTTAGATGCAAAGCAAAATGCATAGTACTGGGCATGGATAATTAGGCCAGAAAAAGTGAATGTGACCGTTCAGGTGCAGGGAAGAGTCAGTCCGGGTTCCTACTCCAACAACTGCAGGCGTTTTTATTAAAAAATGCTTTTATATCCCGTTAGATAAATTGGACAGGCTGTCCTGAAAGCAAGAAAACAAGAGTTTTGTGTACCCAGCTCTCATGCTCTGTCACAATTTACCTTTAGGGAATGTATGAAAAATAGAGTTTTATCAGGGACATGCATGACTCCCTCCCACCCAGTTGCTGGCGAAGCAGGCACAAGGAATAAGTAGTGCTGCTTCTAGACACACACTAGAAGGGATTGAGGGACCTGGAACATTGTGATGCTAAATGCAGAGAGGATGGCAGGTTTGTGTGGTGGCTAAGCTGGGGTTTGGGAAACTGCAGCATGAGAAGTTACTGTCAAAACAGAATCACAGAATGATTTGGGTTGGAAGGGACCCTAAAGATTATCTAGTTCCAACCCCCCTGCCATGGGCAGGGACACCTTCCAAATAACACTAAAGTCTTGCCTTTTCCATCTAAAGCTTTTGGTAAGCCTGGCCCCGTACATCTACTCAGCCTCACAAGTGTTTCCAGACACAAATGATTGTGCAAGACCATTAAAATAGACTGCGGTGTATTTTTGGTCCTGGTAGAATTCCTTCTGAACTACCCCAAGGAACGGGGTCAGACTGGTAAGAAGCATGAAGCAATGAAGGTCTGCCCAGATGCACTAGCTGCAGATCAAACTCCTATCATCCTAAATGTGATAGGAACAGAGTAAGAAAAATATATGATGGGTTTATAGGGAGGGAACTGGGATATTCACTGCTTTCCAGATGGCTTACAAGAAAAGAGTGCTCCTATGGCAGGCTTGTGCTCTCAGGGAGCTCTCAGTGGGGTGGAAAAAAATTGTGGGGGTTTATTCACATGCTCAGCTGCTCCCTCTGACCTCTAATAGGAGCAAAAGCAGCATGAAATGAGGTCCAAGCTACTGTGGGGAATTGCCAGATAACGGGATTTAAGGAGGAGTATATGTGTTTATACACACCCCTCAGAAGTTAGCCACTGTATCAAACAAAAGATATGCTACCACTTCAGGGGTTAAAACAGATTCGTTGTCAGAAGGGAGATGACAGAGACCCCAGTTCAATCCTACTGCACAGGACAAGCATGTGTGTGTAGGGTGAGCGTGTACACACACCTGCTGCTCCTCGCAGCAACATTTTCGTTGCCCTTTCCCAGACACCTCAGAGCCAGCCATAAACTGCAGGACCTTTTGTTAGCTGTGCTATTGGTCCAGTCCTGGAGCAAGCTGGTGCCGTAGCTCAAAGACTGGTGCTGCCCAATGCCTTTTTGATGAGCAGCCCAAAGTGAATGGGTTGGATCCCACCCTCGGACGTAACGTGACTGCCAGCATCCTTGCTGGCAGTTCCTATGCACACTGAGTCTCTTCTTTTTAGCCCTAGCAGGGCATAGCTGAGGTCCTGCTGCAGAAGTCATTGCCTGTCCTGCCTCCATTTGTGGAGGAAATTTAGGTCTCTTGGGCTATTAATTCTACCAGCATTTCTTCATAACTTCCCTACAGCTTCCTCAGAATTAGGGGTGGTGGAGGAAACAAGTCTGAATAGCCGCAATGCAAACACTTTACAGTAGAAAGCAAGCACCACCCTAAAAATAGCATGGAACTATTATTTTAAATGACACAGAGCTAGAGCAATGCCCCTTTGGAAACTGTAATTTCAAGGTAATGAGGGTGTTTTTTGAGGAAACAGCATGTGACCCTGCCCGTATTTCTTCTCCAGAATAGATGGGGATGTGTCATGCATAGGTTTCTTCCACCCAGAGCCACTCCTCATTCCCACACGGCACACTCTGCCTTGCCGCCAAGGAACAAAGTGCAGCCGCTGCCATGGCCTCTGCCTACGAGCGGCTCACGGCCCTTTGATCGCCGTGAATCTGTGGCGGAGAGCTGGCAGTGCCGAAAGGCAGAAATAGCAGCACTCCTTTTATCGCCCAAGGCAGAGCGTGCTTCAGGCTCAGCGTCACAATGCGGTGCCAAAAGGTCCATGGGCTGGGCGGGGAGATTCCCCTCACCTTTTCACAGGGCTCATCACTTAGTCTTGATGTTTACAAGAAGCGTAGGGCAAGGTTTCTCGTTTCCACGTGTGGCAATGTGACCCTAACCTCTCAGTTCAGGACACGGTCTTTATAAAGATTAGACTGCACGGGACACATCCTGAGGAAAGGGTGCAGTGCTGCTGTGCATGACCGTAAGAACATGAACCATATTAACCTTCTGGGGGGCTTGTGGAGGGAAAGGGGGAAAATGAGACAGCCGCTGATCCGGGATACATGGTCACCTTTAAACAATACTTTTGTCACACAGCCTAATGACTGTCTCTTTACCTTTGCCCCCAGCCCATTCTAGAGGAGAATTGTAGCTCTAAGTGGAAAGTTAAGAGCTGGAGCTGCAGATTTAAACTGTGCTTGGCCCAATTTCCTATTGCGATGACCTGAAGCAAAGTAAGGAGAACAGGCTGAGTCCTCTCAGCTCTGCAGGGCTGGTCTGAGCTCCTCAGCCGTGCTCCCCCATCCAGAGCAGAGCCGCCCCTGGCAGTAGAAACGCATCCATTTAGGCTGGAAGAACAAAGTGCTGCATTCAGTGTCCTCCCTAGGACTAGAGAGCACTTCCTCATTTACACTTTTCCATTAACAAAGTATGGACCAGTCTCCCCTACAGAGAAGTAAGAGTTACTCCCATTCCCCCTGCTTCAGATGTCGGGTTCTGTATGGAGATCTGAAGACTCCACACGAAGTCAGACCTGTAGCTACTCAAAGCATGGCATATTGTTCAGGACCATACAGAAAAAGAAAACAGATTTCACACAAGGTTTGCAAATCCTGGGCAACTTCCTGTTTAGGCAAGACAGCACAATCCTGATTTGGCATGCTGAATCCTTCTGCTCTGACCAGGCAGAGCTTACTCCATGCATGATCACTGCTTTGAGTGATCATACTTCTTAAATTTAACCCAGAGAACAGCTAAGTAGGCTGCATATGGAAAGAGAAATGACGCTGTGAATTAATCACAAAAATGACTCAGTTTCAAGGAACAGAGCTCTTTCAAGAGCTACAAAAATCTGACAGCATCCCAATGGCTGTTCCATGTCATGCAAGTCCAGCCGTTAATGGCTGCTTCCTTAAACCAAAGTTAAGCTCCTACACTGTTAGTGGCACTGAAATCCGAATGAAAATTCAGTATTGCTCAGAATATTGTAGATTTGTGATTTTCCTGTCCTGCATATGAATGAGAGTCAGCAGTTGCTTTTTTTTCTTTCCCCTGTGCTCAGGTACACAATTTGAGTACACTCAAAAGCAACTGTCAGCAACACCTGTAAAACTTTTTTTTATTTGTTTCTTTTCTGAGCTTCCCCTGTGTCTATTTCTCATCTATATTCTGGCTTCTTTACAAATTAATTCTCTTGTGGTATAAATACCATCTACAGCTACTTCAAAGCGTCTTCATGATTTAGAGGTATATAAATGGATTTACAAGAGTCACTTACAGTGAGGTAATAATTACTCAGACTGCCTGCCTGCACCTAAAGCAGTCTGAGCTCCCCGTAAGGCATACTGAAAGCTCTCATTCTTACTTTTCCTACCTCAGCACTGCTCCAACTCATCCCAACCAGATACCCAGAAGCCAGAGCACAGACCAGCCAACACCTTTTTCCTTGAGTTCCAGCAGTGAGTGTTTTCCAGGCTTCTTGGAGACCCCATAAACCACATTACAACCAAAGAAAGGAGTAAGCAAGAAAATTTCAGCCGGGAACCTTCTGCTTCTCTCTTCCAAAGCCACTCTGGCAAGGTTATACAAGCCCTTCAGGATAGGACTGCATGAGGAAAAAAAGCCACCCTCAACTCCCTTTGAAGAAAATATCTTGCAGGTATTAGAATATATTCTGTCCATAAATTGCCTCAGCAGCCAAATGAACAGTGGTTCACACTTCCAGACGTACGATGTGTGAAGAAGCTTAATTAGCTAAAGTTCATACACTGCTTTGAAGATGGGAAGACCTCTGAATGAAGTGATAAGAACAGAACTAGAATCCATCCTTTCTGGTATAAAAAGGAAAAAAAAGGGGGGGAAAAAAAAAAAACCCCACATAAAAAGAAGATTGAAATTGCACAGAAAATGTATGCCAGAAAAATTTTCCAATCACAGGATTATTCATCAGAGTTTTACTTGGAGCCTCAGGGATTGTTTAGATGCTGTTATTTCCCAGCTGTATCTCAGTCGGAGACGTGATTTCACTACCTGTTTTTGACAGGTGACTCAAATGGGACATGAGAGTAAATATTGCTAGAACACTATGACATCATCTTCAACATTCAGGGCTCACAGTTTTCATGTTTAAAATACAGGAGGTTTCTGACAGCTTTCTCAAATAAAGCAGTCTTTTTTTGTGTCTCTCCAAGTACACAGCAGCCCAGCTAAAAATGTTGTTTCTGAAGCACATCATGCCCATTAAACAATTCATATCACTGAGTAACATTAGTAAGAAATGGTATCTAGGAGCAAACCAACAAGTGAATCTAAGTGCATGAACGCTCATTTCCAATTATTAATTACGAAGGCAAGAAAGATTAAGCATATTTAAAAATCAGTCAGAAATGCACCTCTTGCTGAATTTTCTCCTTGGACAGAATATTATCATCTTCACATCCAAACTCCATAAACTGCAATAACCCAGCCAAACCTCAGGAAGAATGACTAGAGGAATCATTTTCCTCACTCAGTGGCAAAAAGCCACATCTCTCGGGCAAAGAAGCATGAAGTGCTTTGGTAAACAGTGTTCTAACCCCACTGGGGAAAAGTGGTATTGATCAGACCCTGGGAGGAAAAGAAAGGTGAGTCCTAGGCAGGATGACAGCAAAACCAGGACCAAACAATCAGCTGATGATCAAAAGTAGATACTGGTTTGTTTTCCATTGGTTTCTATCAGCTGAGAGGAATATGACCTCCGATGGACCCTCATTCTTAAAATAAGGGAATTTTATGATGTCGTTGAGTCTATGGTGTTAAGCACTACAAATAAATAGTACGTTGTGCAATAAAGAGCTCAGGAATCTGAACAACTGTTTTTCTTTTAGGATGCTCATGGAAAGAAACTGAACAGGAAGGTAATGTCTCAGCCCAGACTGAGATTTTCTTTGGAAGTACATGGATCAATAGCTCAGCTTGCCCTTCTTTCTGGAGCACCACACTATGGAAACTGAAATCTGAATAGTTGTGCACATACACGTATTTATTTTTTAAACACGAACCAAAGGTTTCAAAACGTATCACCCACAGGGGAAGCAGCCTGAAGCTCCTTGCAGGGGTCAACTGATTTAGAAGAATCTCACAGTGCTGTAACAGCAATTTCTCTTTGAATCACCAAACTCTTCTGCACACGGCTGTTGAAGGATGCCAGTTTTCACTCCTGCCTCATAAGACTCAAAGCCACAAAATCCAGAGGCACATCTGATGATTAAGAAAACCCGACACACCATGCATTTGCAGAGGCAAAGCTGACAGCTCTGACAAATTATTTACTGTAGGAATAATTATTATGGGCTACAAAAGTATCGTTTCCATCCTCAAAAAGCTTAGTCCAGTTCCGGGAGCAAAACAGCACAGGAAGGAAGGAATTTCCTAATTAAAATTCTAAGACTATCATAGCTACTCAATGTCCTCTACATGGAAAACCAGCTGCAGTGTCTCCTTGGAAAAGGGTGACTGAAATACAGTCATTAAGCAGGACTGAAATGATCTGTTTTCAGCTAAGAAGTACTCATGAAAACATGGATATTTTAGCACAAGAATCCCAAACAGAATCCCAGGCTGACATTCTGCTATTTCCACCAAGAAACGTTTTGGCTTTCCTCTTGAGGACAAAAGCTTGCACTTTCAGCAGATAAACACAGTTAAATCACTCAAGACAAAGAATTGTAAATAAATCCATTAAAAAAAAAAAAAGGCAAGATTAGAAAATGTTCCATTTACTTACTTCTTTTTCTTCCTTTTTAAAAATTTTTTATTTCTTAAATCAACCCTTGAAAATGTTATTTTGCAGCTGCAGAAAATGTGACTTTTGCCTGACTTTTCTGTTGGGTCAGCCAAACTTGAAGAAAAACAAGAAATCTCTCTTTAACCAAGGGTAAACCCTCACTTTAATATGCACTGTTCCCAAAGGAGGAGAAAATTCAATTACTACAACGGTAGCATAATCTTTTCATTATTATTTCAGGAGCTCAGAGTTAATTGGACAAGTTTAGCACCCTGTGAATGAATGTGTGTCCTTATTTCCCCACGATAAATGGTCTATAATTACTTCCATTTCTCTGAAACCGGGAGACAGCTCTCATTAACATGACTCTGAAAGAAACCTTTTACTCTTTTGGGGACTTACACAGGCCCCATCGTTATCGCATCTGAGCACCCCACAACACCCCTCACAGACAGGGAATGTTCTTATCTCATCTTGCATGTAACGCGGCCACGTGGCTACGGTGAAGTTGTATGAGTACTCACGCCTCGGTCTCCACCACGGTTTAGCAGATACCTCTCACCTACTCATGTCCTAGTGAGATCCAGCAGATCTTACCAAAGCCCAGGACAAAGACTGATTCCTCACAACCAAATGAGAACCTTGCCCTGATCCACCTAACAGCTCTTGACTCTGCATCTCCCCTTTCCAGTGACGAGCATCCTTTAAACCACAGGCCCCAGGCTGTTCAGAACACTTGGGTTCCCTTCAGTGGGAGCACTTGTATTTTCTAGGAGATGATTAAGGACAACTGGTGCCAGAGGGAAACACCAAAAGCCAGGTTGTGCCATGGTTAACTCACCTCCCAGCAGAGAGGACATCTGTCCGGCACGTGCCACCACCCCCTGTGTTTCAGAAGACAAAACTTCCTCTTGGAAGCACTAGCCCAGTTGTGTGCATCTGCCCCGCTGGACTCATCACCAACCCACTCAATTGCTTCTCTGCATCTGAACACACAAACACACACCCCCCCCCAGGTGTCTCAGTAAAGCAGGTGTTTCTGAAGCCAAAGGATGTCGCAACACGTGGTCCAAGTCCCGCATTAGAAGGGCTTTTTCTTCCAAAACTGTGAATCATTTTCCTCTCTCCAAATCCTTTAAAAGAGAAATAGATGCACAACATGACAGTAACACTACATACAAAGGTTAAGACTGTTCGTGGTTTCAGCACACTTCTGCTTATCCTCTCCAGGATCATGCTGGCTCCCCTCAGCAATTGCAGGGATGTAGGAGAGCTCATGCTGGGTTCTACTCTGTTGGGCTGGTTTGGCTGGGCTGTTCTCATACTGCTGGCGCTTTCCCTCGGGATCGCCCAATCCTTTTCAACAGGGGGCAGCACCATACACACACAGTTTATGGAAGCATTAACTAGCTCTCAGCTGCGTTAAGACGCATCCAGTTTACCCAGTTATAATACTGCAGGACTTCCCTGTTTTTCTCCTTATACACCAACTCTTCATCTAAGTGTTACCAGTAGAAAATTTATTTATTCTACAACAAAGCTAGTGCATTGAGGGCCTCTAAGCATAACCATCACCCCCCAGGTGCAGAAACAAATGCTCGGAAAGGAGGGGAACAGATTTCAATGAAGAAAATGGCTCAGTCACCAGGATTTCCTGCAACTGTTCTGGGTCTCCTCTATTCATTATGATTAGCTTTCTACAGCATACTTAACTACTAATTAGGGTGAAGAATGGGACCCAGGCCTTCCTCCAGCCTAGGAAAATTTCATTCAATTTTCATTTTTCAGTCTCTCACCACACAGGAAATCCATAGGCTTAAAAAGAAGCTTTAAGTCAGGTATTTGGACACTTCAGATGGCACCTTTCTAGAGCTGAGACTGGTGTTGAGCAAACATCCTTCCAGACTCAGCAAAAACACATCAGCCCTGAGGACAAGTCTGACAGGAAAGTTATTCACAGTTCCCTCAGGATCCCACCACCCTTTTTTTCTTTTTCTGGTAAGAGGAAAGTCCTCGGGATAAGAGATCTGACTTTACCTGTGAAACTGAATCTTAGCGTAGAGCTTCCTGAAGTTCGGAAATGCAAAGTTAAGGTTTTAAAACTAGACTAGCTTACATTCTAGTTCTGCATGCAGAACTTAAGTTAGGCATGAAACTTGCTTTGACCCAAAAAGTCAAGTCTGTGTTCACCCCGGGGAGTTTTACAGATACTTCTTGTTTTGCTTGTTACAAACACTGTGGGAACAGAGGTGTAGCTTAATTTGAATATAAACATTAGAACCAATGTGTGCCCTCTACAAAGTAAAGCACATCCAGAGTCTTCCTAAGCAAAGATGCTTTCAAGCATTATACAATAGCTGAATACAGATACAAACATGCTAAGAAAAGATGTGAAACAGAACAAAAATTACCCAGTGCTAATTAAGAGCTGTAAAGTATGGCAAATACATCACTACCTGCCCATGTAAAGTAAAAAACTCACACCGAGAGAATCTTCTGGCATTAATCAGAACTGTACTCACCCCATCTATAAGAATTAACAGATGGAGCAACTCTCTGGGCTTTACATAACAGTAATTAAACAAATCCTCACAATGGTCACATGATTTCATGCACAAGCCAGGGCAGTCTACAAAAAAAAAAAAAGCTTTGCTGCAGAGTTGGAAAATTCCAGGTCGCGTAACCCAGCAACCTCTGCAAGAGCTGTCAGATTGATGTCTTGGATCAGCCCGCCTCGTCCTTCAGGATATCGTGTTCGCTGAGCAATGAGGAAAGCCAGGAACAAAGCAGCTGCAACAGGCACCTTCGTCGTCTGCAGGAAAAAGTTCTTGGACTACTTTGTCTAGAAGATGAGAGACAGTTATCCAGGCACGCTGCTGTACTAGAGACGAGTCTGAATGATGAAAATATGGAATGTCCATAGCATTTGGTACGTAGGAGAATTCTGTGTCCCCATAGACAGCCCCTGGTACAAGCAGGTAACCTCTCTCACGTCACCTGCTTCACAGCCACGAGCACCAGCAACTCTCTGGTGGGCTAGGACCAGAGGCTGGAGGTGGGCATGTGAAATGCAGGAATCACCTGTTACTGCAGGCAGGAAAAGAAATCTCCTCACCAGGTAACAGTCACCCATGTGTATATAGAATCATAGAATGGTTTGGGTTGGAAGGGACCTTAAAGACCATACAGTTCCAACCCCCCTGCCATGGGCAGGGACACCTTCCACTAGACCAGGTTGCTCAAAGCCTCATCCAGCCTGGCCTTGAACACTTCCAGGGATGGGGCATCCACAGCTTCTCTGGGCAACCTGTGCCAGTGCCTCACCACCCTCACCATGAAGAATCTCTTCCTGATATCCAATCTAAACCTCCCCACTTTCAATTTAAACCCGTTACCCCTTGTCCTGTCACTACAGGCCCTTGTAAAAAGTCCCCTCCCAGCTTCCTTGTGGACCCAAAGAATATATATACACACCTATATATACATACGTGAATCTGCACGCATCCAAAGGGCAAGAAATAGCAGAATAATCTAGGCAAGGCACTTGAACTGCTCCTTAACTGAAGAAGGAAGGAGCCTATGACAGCTGGAAAATGCAGAGAGGGACAATATTTTGTATCTTCATATGGGGTCTCCCTCCTGCCCAAAAGCAAGCATCATCATTAGCAACCGCAGACCACCCTTACCTCTCCCGAGGTGCTGGACACAGGGATGACCAAATGGGGCATCCCAGGAGTTCACTTCTGAGAAACCCTCAGAGCCATGATGGACATGGAACTGCTATCTCCACACCCCTTCAGTCCTGCAGAGCTCTGTCCCCTCCCCACCTGCTACTCCACCTCTTGTAAAATATCCCTGGTATCTTGGGCCAGAAACACACAGATGACACACAGGCCTTTATCTCCTGTACATGAAACATATACAGGAATTTCCCACCACATCTAAAACCAAGCCAAAATCAACACCTGGAAGAAAATTTAGCTAATTAAACCTGAACCTAGGCCAGATCCAGGTGGGGGAAGGAATCCATCCAAATCTACTAATTGTATACCATCCCATCTGCTGTTGCTGAAAATGCCTGCTCCCCAAACTAATGAAGCGTTTCACAGCTTTTGGGTTCTTCCGTTCTTCATGTTCTGCAACACTATTTAATACGAGAATTTTTAAAAAAAAAAAAAAAAAAAAAAAAATTGGCAGAATGAAACATGCTCTGAAGTAGCTGTTTCTTCCTCTCCCTGCAAAAGGGGAGACTGAGGGATAAAAATCCAAGGCGGGTGTTCTGCTGCCACCACATGGCCATGAACGCACCTAGGGCAGAGCTTTAAATAGAACAACGTTTGTGCTTCTTCAGAGCACATCGATTCACCAAGTCTAACATTATTATGTATTTCCTTAACTCATCTCCAGGTGGGGGTACTTGTTCCAAATCCATCAGATGACCAGGTTCCGGTCTTCCCTGCAAAACAGATCGATTCCAGAGATTTCCAGGTTCATCACACACTCAGGCCTCGGCCCCGGTGTACGAGTTACTTTGAAAAGGTCTTCTGAAAGAGAAAACCAGCTTTTCCAGCCAACTCAGGATGCATGTATCAAATGCTCCCAGTGAGCAACTCGGTCTGGATTGGCATCTGGAAGTGGGATTCATCGCCCGCTCTAAGAGCTCTAGAGCAGTCACTGGCAGAACTCGCACACAGTGAGGACACCAGAACCCCTATTTATTCCAGTGACTCTTCTCAACCAAAAGCACTTAGAGAGAAAAGTCTGCCTTTCTGGAGCCGTAATTTAAAATGCCCTGTCGGCATTTTTATTTTTATTCAGAAAAATACAGATCCCAGCATTACCATTTCCAAACTTTGGAAAGGAAAAAAATAAATCCTCTCTGGAAAATATACTCTTGCAAGGTACATTATACAAAAAACCTATCTTAATTATAAATATCAAAATAAAGGTATGGATTAGTATTCAAAGCCTAGACTTCTCTAGGCTGTCTACATCATTTCTACAAGGTATTACAGCCCTGCATATCACAGCTCCACAGCCCTAAAAATACTATAAACTGTACCAAAAAATAAAATTGCATTTTCTTTAACCCCACATCTCTCTCTATTTTCTTTTTGGTGTGCAGAGGAGCAGCAGACCAATTCGCTACTCCTTTCCTTCACAATTCATCAGTAATAATTTTTCATCCTTTTTCTTTCTTTTTTTTTTTTTATTTTAAAGGTGCCTTTCTTTTCCCCAACAGCCCTGAAAAAATATCCCAAAGGCTCATTAGGTCTTCTCAGAATACAGACATTTATGAAACTCCATGAAGCTTTGTTTACCGTATAATTCAGCTCAAAATCTGAAAAACAAGTTATGAAGGGCTGCTGTAAAAATTCAATAGCAACACAGCCATCTAGGGGTGGGGGTGTGGAAATGTGTGTCTCAGTTTATTTCTCTTTTTGCGGAATGAGAACAAATTTGTGAGATACTTGATTTCAAAAAGGAAAAAAAAAAAAAGCTCTGTAAATGAATGAAGGAAAGTTGCCAGTGGTTTTACAATTTGGTGACAAACATTTCCAACAGTCAGATTTCTTAGGAGTCACTTCCAGTCTTTATTAATGAAGAATGACACTGTCTGTGATGTAGCCAACCCTTTGTGCAGGGATGTGAAAAACACCACCACTGAGGCCTAGAAGTAACGAAAGGTTGTAATTTCAAAATAGTTAGAGGACAAGTCTTAGGATGATTTAGCTGCATACCATAAACCAGGTTACAATTAAAACATTTATTGTCTCTGTGTATCATGAGAATTTCAGGATCCCATGGTTTAACACCATTTAATGGATTAAAGGTACTGCCTTGAGCATTTAATGTGCTGTAGCGTAAGTCCTTGTCTGATACCAGTGAAGTGCACTATGGATTGGTACATGGAATGTACTACTTATAGTGGAAACAGGCTGATTCCTATTACAATATCAGACTCACAACATGCTTGACACTATCCCTCAAGGTAATCGCAGGTACAGTCATATATCATCTCTTCTCCAATCTGCCTAAGATGGAGAGATTTTTTAGATATGAATACTCAAAAAGCTTTAGGATCCATAAGATAAGGAAGTCATCTGGCTTGGGCTGGGCTGATTGGGGAGTTTGCATCCACCTTCTCATTAAATATGAAAGGCTGAATTCAGTATTAGCATTTGGGATGACAACTTTCAGCTGTCATTGACATTACTTGCTGAAAGTTCAAGAAGACGACGGCCACAATAGCAGCTTGTGTTCCAGAAAGCCATTTATGGTAACACAAATTACTACGGTAACACAAATTACTGTCATTTATGTTATCCTAAAATACTTCCGCTGACATGTATCAGTGCTTTATTGTGATGGTTTTGACCTCAGTGAAGAACTCGTAGGAATCCTTTGCTCCCTCCCTTCCAATGCCTGAGGCTTTCATCCCACCAAATGGCAAGTTCAGATCTCTAACAAGCCAGCAGTTGGTCCACACCAATCCAGCCTGCAGTCTTTGTGCCACCCGATGAACGCGTCCCACGTTGCTGGACCACACAGTGGCTGACAAGCCGTATTTCACACTGTTGGCTCTTTCAATCACTTCTTCTTCAGTATCAAATGCTACCACACATGTCACAGGACCAAAGATCTCTTCTTGCATGCAACAGGATTCATCTTTGACTTCAGCAATAACTGTGGGCAACATGAAATAGCCTTTCTGGTTGCCAGTTGGGAGAGCCAAGGAATCCACTCCCTCTCCACAGAGGACTTTGGCTCCTTCACCTTGGGCTTTCTTCACATAGCTCCTTACCTGGGGGAAGTATCAGGAAAACATCATTGCTAAAGGACACCAAATACTGAGAGTCCACCTTTCCAGTCTGGGCACATCAACAGGAGCCCCTGAGTTTCTCTAACCAGATCACGCTGCCTTTACTTCCCTCCTAACAACAGAGGTAATTCCCTAGGTTTTGTTGTTACGTTTCTCTAAAAGTAAGGGTGGGTATTTCTTGCTGTAAAACAATCCTTCTCTCTCTCCAAACACTTACTAGCCAGCAGGCAACACCGCTGGCCCTTCTCACTAAGTATTCTCAAAAGGGTAGGGCCCCTGGTGAAAACACAAGTGGTCCCAGAGCCTCCCTCCCTTCTTCCAGGAGCTTGGGCAGTTTGCCACATATTCCATGCCACAGTTTACTCATTTACTCGAAGGGATCAGTAATATTTTCCTACCTCACAGGCAGGCTTGTGAAATGTTCACATGCCGCTATGACGATGAAGCCACAAATGCTATAGAATATCTCATCAATAAATAATTAAAGCTGTTTCCATGGCTGCTGCTATCATATGCTGCCTTGAACACATAGGACATGCTATTGCTGTACTTCTGAAACCATTGCCTGATTTCTCTCCCTGTAAAAACACCACAGAGACACCACTGGGCTTCCTTTCTCTTTTTCTTCTTTTAACCACATTGGTAGGTTAGGCTTGGAAGTCCCCTGTGGAGCCACAGACCTCGGACCTCGTGAGGTGGGTGTTTCTGAACAGGCCTGGAGAACCTGCCTGGGCATCAGGAAGCGTGACAAAGGTTTGGCTTTCTCTCTCTGCGGCTTTCGGTTTGCTTCTTGCTTATGCTGATCGTGTCAGATAGTTCTGGGATGTGAGCATCTGCTCTCTTGAACTCTGACACCATGAAAATTGATTTCATATAAGCCACTAAAGCAGACTACATTTAACCATGCACCATCTCAACCTCCTTCTACCCATATGCAACTCCAAATTACTGCAAGCTGCCCTAGGAAACTGTCTCCCCAGGATCTGCCACATGTAAAAATAGAACTTTTATCTTATTAGCTACCTTATTTGGCTAATAAGCGATCTCAGCAAATGCAATATTAAAATCCAATAAAATGTTGCTGAACTCTAAGACGGGTTAGTATAAATTCAAGATTAAGATTTATACATTTTTAATTATTTCACTTCAAATAGGAAAAAATATTGTTTGTAATTTTAAATTCTTTTCCCTAGGGAGCTGATTTTTCTGGAGTAATGACATGATCCCAGGCCGCAGGCAACAGAAACCTTATCAAAATGATATCTTAGAATGGTTTTCAATCATCATCCCTCAGAGCTAACCTTGGAGAGGACATGGTCCTTTCCACATACCTCTGAAATCACCTGCCATAGCTCTCTAAAAGATGAGATTACAAACTCCATGTAACATCACCTTTTCCAGATGCTCTTTACTTATTAATGCTCCCACATTGACTGTAGGATCTGATGGGTTCCCAACCTTCCACTTCTTAGCCTCTGTCACAAAGCTCTTCAAGAACTCACTGTATATGCCCCTCTGAACGAAGATCCTCGAGGTGCAGAGACAGATCTCACCCTAACAAAAAGAAACAAACAAGAACAACAACAGTTTCAGTTCATATTACACTGGGCTATGGACGAATATTAAGAGTCACATTCCAGAATGATATTTGTGTCCTTGCATCCTCAGGAGTATAAACTACATTCACCAACACTGCAAAGTAGGATTTCTCCCAGGTTAAAAAGGAAAAGAAGAAAAAGACAAAACAGCAATTACAGGATTGTACAGTCAGTTATCAATGCAAAAAAAATTGATTTTTTCATTGATTACATGTTGTCTTCTCCAACATTTTTCAAAGGAAGTGTGAGAATGATCTCTGTCATCATTTCCTGATAATCCCTTTCTGATATCAAGCTATTTTTCCAAACACTTGGCCTGACACAGTTTCAACGGCTTTGCTGATCTCTCCTGAAGGTGGTGATAAAGGAAGAGGAACGTTGATAGATTTTTTTGCAGGGAGTCTCCTAATTTAATTCCAGAAAATCAGCAAACTTCCCACTTACTTGCAGGGTGGGATTTAAACAGCTGCTTTCTGGAATGATAATCAATATATCTGTTTTGAGAGGGATAATGACACCTTGTTGTTTTCTGATGGAGAGTACTAGGAAGAGCCCTTTATTAATTTAGGATTTGGATCCAGAGGTGTAGGTGGGCAGACACACACCCTCTCAGACACACACACCTCCTGCTGCAAGGCAGGGTTTTCAACATACAGAGGTGGGAAGCACCTGGTTGGCCCTTTATTATTTTGTTTCCCTGCTCGTGAAATAAAGAAAAATATGGAAAAAAAGGGCAATTTACAGTTTGTAACATTTACTGTTACAATTTACCAAATGTTGTAGCACACCTTGACAATTTAGGATTTGGATCCAGAGGTGCAGGTGGGCAGACACACACCCTCTCAGACACACACACCTCCTGCTGCAAGGCAGGGTTTTCAACATACAGAGGTGGGAAGCACCTGGTTGGCAAAGCTGGATCGCAGGGTCGTGGGGATGCACTGGGCCAAGTCGGCATCATCAAAGATGATGGCGGGGTTTTTGCCTCCCAGTTCCAGTGAAAGCCGTTTGCAGTATGGAGCACTTTTCTCTGTGATCCGCTGGGCCGTCAGCGTGCTTCCTGTGAAGGAGATCAGGGGCACGTCGGGATGGCTGACGAGGGCTTCTCCTGCCTTGGCGCCCGTTCCAAACACCACGTTCACCACCCCATGGGGTACTCCTGATGGGAAGAAAGGCAGACAGCCATCGTACCCTTTCCCTTGCTCTGTGGGTTTCACTTCACTAGTTTTTGCCTTTGAAGTCAGAAAATTACCAGTAGCTGTAGGGTGACAAAGACGCACCCTTAACTTACATAGCAGCTGAAAGGCATGATTTATGAAATAAAAGATGTTTAATAACTCTGGGGAAGGTCATGGGTTAAAACACAAAACCAATCGCACTGATCAGTCAAGACTGCCTGAAAACCACCAGCAGAGACCCACTTTTCATTCAGGGAATCATAGAATCACAGAATGGTTTGGGTTGGAAGGGACTTTAAAGACCATCTAGTTCCAACCTCCCTGCCATGGGCAGGGACACCTTCCACTAGACCAGGTTGCTCAAAGCCTCATCCAGCCTGGCCTTGAACACTTCCAGGGATGGGGCATCCACAGCTTCTCTGGGCAACCTGTTCCAGTGCCTCACCACCCTCTCCATGAAGAACTTCTCCCTGATGTCCAATGTAACTCTCCCTGCTTTCAATTTAGAGCCATTGCCCCTTGTCCTGTCACTAGATGCCCTTTTTAAAAGTACTCCCCAGCTCCCTTGTAGCCCCTTCAGGTCCTGGAAGGCTGCAATAATGTCTCCCCGGAGCCTTCTCTTCTCCAGGCTGAACAAGCCCAACTCTCTCAACTTGTCCCCATAGCAGAGGTGCTCCAGCCCCCTGAGCATCTTCATGGCCTCCTCTGGACTCGCTCCAACCAGTCGATATCCTTCTGATGTTGAGGGCTCCACAGCTGGATGCAGCACTCCAGGTGGGGTCTCACCAGAGCAGAGTACAGGGGCAGAATCACCTCCCTCGACCTGCTGGCCACACTTCTCTGGATACAGCCCAGGATACGGTTGGCTTTCTGGGCTGCCAGCGCACACTGCCGGCTCATGTCCAGCTTTTCATCCACCAGTACCCCCAAGTCCTTCTCCTCAGGGCTGTTCTCTATCCACTCTCCACCGAGCCTGTACCTGTGCTTGGGATTGCCCCGACCCAGGTGCAAGAATAAGCAGCTGTCCTCCCAGTTGTTCTTAACAGTGAACCAAATACAGGCACAACAGCCACCGAATCAGGACTCTCATTCACTTACTCCTACGTGGTTCCTCTCCTGGCACCACAGACTTAGGACACCCTTAAGTGGAGTGCAGGAAGGAGATGGGAGGCACAGGAAGACTTTTCATGGGAAGACAGTGGAAAAACCTGGGCAATAGCTGGGGTGAGGAGATGGGACAGTGTGAGGACAGGGAGAGCTTTTTGTTTGCCAGTGTAACATTCAGCTACAGCAAAAGGTCTTTCCCAAATTCTTTGAGCACTTTCTGATTGCTGCAACAAAGTGGTGCACAGGCAAGCATTCCCACCCATTTCCCCTCCTTAACATGCCAGGGGACTTACCTGCTTTCTCCAAGAGTTTGCACATCATCCAAGCTGTGACAGATGTCATCTCACTTGGCTTGGCAACCACAGTATTTCCACATGCAATGGCAGGAGCTATTTTCCAGGTCAACAAATACAGTGGCAAATTCCAGGGACTGATTAAACCAGCTACAAAGCAAAACCACAAAAAAAAAAAAAACCCATCCAAAAAAAACCAACAACCAGGAGTTCAGTCTGCTGGGTCGATTCTCTAACCTCAATACACTAATTCAGATTTATGAAGGGAATTCAGCTATGGCTTTTATTTCCAGACAACTCTACAACAAATTTACAGCTAGAAACATTTCTCAGGGGCAGATAAGAGTTTTGTGCAAATGATCCTAAAGGTGATCAGTGAGCTCTCTGAATAAGTTTCGCTGCTTCTTCAGGTCAGAGTCTTATGTTCACAACAGCTTTCCAGTGTTTTCTAGGAAAATTCATGCAAGGCTAGACAAAAACTATATACATCAACTGGTCTGTGGTAACATTCTGTATTAGCTAACAGCAAGTTAAGGTAATGTGTGTTAGCTCAGATGACTCTTGCTTTTTCTTGCTCTTTAGAACTTCTTTTCTTCCCCTAATTTTAATACAAAAAAGAGCATGCATAATGTACAGTGCATATTTTCCTGATAAACTTCAGCCTAACTTACGAGTGCCAAAGTTTATGAGTGTAGAAACTGTTTCCACAAATTGCTGGGTGACCAGAATTTTTTCAGCGATTACCTTTGGGAATACTTTCACCTTACATATTTATAAACAATCCATATTTGTTAGGTGTGGTCACTCACAAAAGCCACAGGATTCCTTGCTGTTGGACGCAGCCAATGCAGTGAGTGACTTTCCCTTATGAGAGGAGTTTTACCAGAAGTACTTATGCGTTTCTCTGGAGAGAAGCAAAACTTTTAAATAGGTCCTCTAGGTCAGCCAATTTTATTTTTTTATGTAAGTGTGAATGTGGCACATTCATAGATATTTAGATAAAAAAACCCCTAGTGATAGAATCATTATGACTTATCACTCCTCCAGGTCAGCGCAGCCACTTCATTTTTGAAACATCAGCAGCATCTGGTGGTGGAGTTCAGCAAGGCCCCAGCAAAAATCGTCTGAGACCCTGTGTTCGTGCCCGTGGCAAGCTGAAATGTCACTGCATGCTACTACTGCTCCTCAAAGGCGAGGAGGATCCAGCTCTCCTCACAGGAGCAGCAGCTCAGTGCTTCTGAACACCTCACTGATTCACAGAGGTAATACTTGTTTGCTTCCCCCACCTCACACGTACAAAACGCAAGAGAGATTTTGAGGATGAGAGCTGGCAGGTTAAAACAGATGTGTGCTGGTTTTATTTGGGACAGTTAACTTTCCTCACAGTAGACAGTACAAGGCCATGTTTTGGTTCTGCTCAGACTCATATTGATAAAATACTAATGTTTCAAGTTGTTGCCCAGCAATTTTTACACTAAGCCCAGGACTTTTCCAGTTTCCCATACTGCACCCATGTTCCCAGCTTCTTCTCTACAAGAAGGTATGAGGGGACACAGCCAGGACAGCTGACCCAAACTGACCAAAGGGACATTTCATGCCATCAAACGTCACACTCGGTATAGAAGTTGGCTGGGGTTAAACCACAACAAGATGCTTCTTAAGACATCTAAGAACCCTTTTTACCATGAAGTAGCATAACTGATTTTACATCAAGTTGCTCATGCTTTAGCAGCCTATTCATGTTTAGCACATGATCCAGAGACAACAAATGCTTTGGAAAAATCCTCTTTCTTGAGACACTGCTGAAGCAGTCACTCTGCCAAGCTTTTTGGTGTTTTGTAAGCACCATACCAACTCCCACAGGTGTCCTCGAGGTGTAATGCACACAGCCCATTGTTGCCATCTCGGTGCACTCTGTTGTGTGATGAAGGATGGAAGAGGCAAAGAATCGGAAGTTGTACACTGCCCGAGGGATGTCCACGGTTCTAGCAAATGTAATAGTCTTCCCTGAAACAAAAACAAGCACAACGCTGTGTTATCATGGGCAGAAACTGTGCTTTAAACTCTGCTCGGAAATCTGATTCGCATGTTTTTTGGGAAATATGTTTTGTCCTGCCCCCAAATAATCCCCAGCACAGTGCAACCATAGTCAATGACAACAGCTGCCCTGTAGTACTTCATTCCAAATATCTAACGACTGAAGTCAAAGTCAGCAATTCTGAAAAGCCAGAATGCCCCAGGAATCCAAAATCAGCAACTGCTGCACAGTTCATGCACTTGAACTCCAATTTGCTCCAACAGTTCATACCATACTAAAAGTTTGGACTATATACTCCAGTGTTCAGCAAGACACATTATTCGAGATCAATAGTTCCAATTTTTACCCTGATCCTTTGACTCTGCTTGTGCAAATGCTTCCAGGTCATGTTCAATCAGATCTGCCAATTTGTTCAAGATCTGAGATCTTTCCAATGGACTTTTTGAGGACCAGATTGGGAAGGCATCTTTGGCAGCTCTGACAGCAGCTTCCACCTAAAAAAAGCAAAAGCGTGAAAGTGAATGTTAATGAAAGGCCTTAGAAAGAATATCAAACAATTAGCAGATGAATTCATATTTCAGAGGCTAATAATCCAGGTGACATTGTTGGGAAGACTGCATCTCTTCAGAGTTGTGACTCCATAGCTTCTCCATTTTCACCTTGTCAGGACACTACCCCATAACTCAAGAAGTGTTACTGAAATAGAATATCTAGAAAGAAAGTGCCACTCTAACTCTTGCTTTTCTCTGAATTCCAGCAACTATGGGCAACCCTCCAGGTCTAGAGGAAATGCTGGATGGGTCAACTGGCACTGGCCAAACCCATGGAGAATCTTGTTTCTCACAGAGAAAGTGCAAGAATTTCCCAGAGCAAACGCAGCCTCAGTCTCAATGTCCACAGCCCTTGCAACACAGGACTTCAGCCACACTGGGCAATGATGAAAGTAAGTGCTTGGGGAAGGAACAGACTGTATGCCTTGCTAGCCTTTGATTTCCCTTTACCCCAGCAGGTTAAAGCAAGGACCAGGAGTATATTTACAGAATTCATGCACAGAGAAAATCTTTCACCTTACCCGATCACAGTTAGAAACTCATTAACAATCTTCCCAGAAAAGAAGGGAGGGGGGGAGCTCCTTTCTAAACTTGTGGGACTCAGACAGCTATCTAACCAGATACCTCATGAAGTTTACAGATATGAAAGATCATTAAATCCATTTATACAGATGCATACCAACCTTATCATCATTTCACCTGAGATGTACATAACTGCTGCATGGCCCTTCAGACTGGGCTTTCTGAACAGTGGTAGATTACCAGCACTTTTCTGAAGCAGACTAGGCTATAAAGGATTAAAACTCACCAGAAAGCTTTCTCTCCCATCAACTGTCCCCTGGGCTCTTAAATGGAAGTTAACTTCAATTACTGATTTATAAGCAGTTCCTTCTAGAGGTTTACCAGTCTCTCAGATTTACTAAAGATGATTACCAACATCCTTCCATATGTTAATTAAGTGCTCTATTTCCCAATGTTTGCTTCCTATGTATCCCTTTTTTATTGCTTCCAATGTCTAATATACACATCACAGTGGGCTTTTAGTCAAAGCTGTCTTAGCTGGTTTCCCATAATAGTTGATCATAAATTTCTTCAGCTTTTGGAAATCTGCCAAAGGTCAATAACTAGGAGGATGCTGATTAATCAGATCATTCCGACCTCTCCTAATGTTGCCATATTGCTGGTTTCCCAAAATGCACCAATTCCACAAAACTGAGTTCCAAATTTGTCCCTTCAGATCGTGACTGGTGTCATAAAACCCACCACAAAGTAATTTAAAGTCACTCCAATGATGTTTTACTAACAAGGGCACAAAAGTTCAAACGGGTGAAAAGCCTCTCCCATGCACAGCAGAGTTTATGGTCTCCCTAAAAACAAGAACCAGAGTTTGAAGGCCAGAATGATACTGGCACAGAGGCCCAGGCGGGAAATAAACCACCTTGCACAAGGTCACACAGATCACTGGCCAAGCTCAGAAACCTACACCCTGCTCTTTCGACTGTGGCTCAACACCCTGCTGCTCAGGTGCCAGCGGCGGCAGGCTGTCAGCCACCAAACATCTGGAGCAGGGCCAAAGCAGGCCTGGGAAAGGGGAACTGCAGCTTCTTGAGCGAGTCAGGTGTGGATGGCATGCTACCCCGAAAAGGTTCACCCTCTGTGAAACCACACCACCTCTGCGAATTAACTTGTTCTTCCACCCTCCCGTCATTAGGTGCCATTGTCGTGCTGCTTCTCATCTGTCCTCTCCTCTGTGGCCTGTTCCCCCAGGTGCTTGATGTGAAGTTAAGGCTATCTGCATTTTTAACCCTCCAGCGGGTTTAGAAGAAGGAAGAATATGTTGCATTTTCACAGAGAGCAGAAGAGAAAATTAGTAGAGGAAGGAATGAAGTGGCAGATCTAAAAAAAAACCAAACAAAAAGGCAAGAGGAAAAAAAAAGGAGAATAGTTGAAAGATTTGTACAGAAGAAATAAGAGACCTTACAAAGGTTAAACAGTTGCTCAGTTTGACTAGCAAAAAGCAGCAAAGAATGTCGAGCCACAAAGAAAACACGCATAAGAATTCAACTATGAACTTGTCTGAAACACTTCCTTCTGCTTTCTTCTTCTGCACAAGACAGACACAGAGAAACAAAATACAACCCAGGCCTGTCGTAAAAAGTTGATAGCAAAATACCCAAAACTGCCCTCAGAACATGATCTTTGCTTTCCCAGGGGACAATGCACAGGAGCAAGGTTCTTTAAAGAGATTTTTTTTTTTTTTTCCAAGGAGATATTTGCCAGGACTAATTAGCCCTGAGCAGCCTGTCTTTTGGAGATACAGGGCACCTGTTCAGCTTGCTTTGGTGCTGCTATTTGGAATTGAAGACACCGAGCTAAGGGACAAATTAACCTCCGAAAAAAGCAGTTGGTGTTTTTGGCAGAAACTGGCTGAAATGGCCACTGCAGCTGACCTGGCGTTAAATTGCAGAGCCAGCAAGAGATTCACTGCCTGTCTCCGTTCTGCCTTCTAACCTTCCACTAAAATTAACCAAGGAAAAATCCAACTGGACACTGAGTTTTGCTAGAAACCAGCACCCCAAGTTCTTTGCTGAAGCTGGGTCTAGATGCACATTTTGATATCTCTAGAAACCCTCTAATTAGCATGTGATTGCATTTTCCCCTGCAGCATAGCCCATCAGTCACCAGCAGATGCCAGCTCTGCAGAGCCCAACCTTCACGTATAACTGCCTAAAGACAGGAGTAAAGCACACTCTGATTTTACAGACCAGACATTTAAACTGGGTTCCTGCTGCTACTAACAACCACTAACTCAGAAAGCTGAAAGAGAAGCCATTGCTCTTTGGTGTATTTAAATAATATCTCCAGAATGGCCAGCAGCCTACTTTTGTTAGGCTGTTCTGGCATTCTCACATCTCTGGTATTAATGATTTTGCAAATGAATGAACAGGAAGATTTGCACCTGCACATCAAAGAGAAGCCTTTTCAGGCATAATTAGGGTTGGAATGAACTTACACAGATGCATTCTAACAAACCCAACCTGTTACTCTTTAACCCTTGGTCATCAGCATCTAGCAAATATTGACCAAGTTGAGATTATAGTGCAAAGGTTTCTGCTGAGAGAAGCAAAGAGAAAAGATGTCAGCGGGACTGAAATGCAAGTGAAGGGAACAGCTACACACAGTAGCAATTCGTTTTTCAGAAAATTTTGAAAATACTGTACACTACTTGTCAATATTTTCCAAGCCCTTCACATTATCCAAGCTTCTCCAGTTATTTGTCTTCAGTATATCTGAAGCACTATGTTCGACACACACTTGTAGGCCCCTTATAAAGTAACATCAATGAAACTGCAGCTCCCCAAATGCATGTCACACTGCACATCCACATCTAAACACGTAGACAGTACCAGGAAACATTCACCCCCCTAGAAAGCACAGGACTAGGAAATATTACACTGATGAAGAGGACAAGGCTATGTTATAAGGAAATGTCTAGCCATTGCAGCCACTTCATCACCTCCACTTAATATCCAACTGCTAACACCAGAGGTCTGGAAGCTTTTTACCATCTTCAGGGAAGAGTCAGCAAGCCAAAAATCCTTTAAATGACAACTGCAAATCCTCAACACACTTAAGGGAGAACACATGTCACTGTATACAGTGCTTCTAAGTTAATTTGAAGAAAAGATCAATAAACCCTTCTCTCTGTTAGATTGTTTATACTTACAGCCAGGCTGAGCATTATTGCTGACTTATGTACAGGATAACTCCCAGGTGAGCTGAAGGAACTCCATGAAGTGACTGAAGCTTTGTTGATTTACACCATCCTAAGAACCCACCTTTAACTTTCTAACAGCAAAAAGTGGAGGAAAAAAAAAAAAAAAGAGTATTCGGGCGTTGCAGCAATAGATTACGCAGCCCTACAGTACAATCAAGAACTTATTTAAGCATTAAAGTCTTCAGTGGTTATCTGTTCTTTCACCTTCTGCCTCTCCCAGTCAGAAGTATTAATGTTATGTGCATTAAACCTTCCTTTGTATGTTCGGATAGTACTCACCTCTTCTTTGCCACTGTCTGGCACCCTGCAATAGACATCTCCGGTGGACGGATTATAGGAGTCTATGTAGCAGGAACAAGGAACAAATTTGCCACCTATGAAGTTCTCCAGCACTAAGAGAGCCTTTGGGTAAGCCATCATTAGCCGCTTGCTTCGCCTGTGATTTTTTTCTATGAGGCATCAATTTAGATTAGTAGGTCTCTACGTATTTGCACAGCGAGCCTGAACTCCTCCCCCTCTCTGTCTTCCCTGCACCGCTTGCTCATGAGTTGGAACAAACCCTGGCAACAACAAAGAGGAAAGTGGGGGAAAAGTTACTATTTCTGTGACACTTGGTTCTTTTCTAGGAGTCGAAGCAGCGAGGCAGGATCAGCTTAGATGTTAGCAAATAGCTCCTCTCTGTCTATAGGAAATAAAGTGCTAAAGAAGGGGAGGAAAAGAAATGGACCAGGAAATGTCTCTGTATACAAGTTTTTCAAGCTACAGTCTGGAGATACTTTGCAACAAATACACAAAATAACGTAAACAACGTATAGCCAGGAACCTCCTCCTTAGCATCAGTAGACACAAAGACACTTGGACTAGCATGTCTGCAACTCATGTTCACGGCTTTGTCATCATCAATCCTTTTCCTTTTAACCCAGAAAAAAAAAAAATTTAAACAAAACAAAAAAACCCAAACAAACCAAAAAAACCCCTTTCTTTTTTTTCTACCAACATCCCCAAACATCAAACAACACAAGTAGCTGAGTGGCCCTTCAATTCAAAACAGTTGAGCAGCACAATCCTACCTAGTACACTCTGTTGTATGCTGCCAGAAGTCCTGTTCGTCACAAAGACGGACACGGGCTTTCATGCTTTCCCCCCCATAGATATTACAGTGGAAGCCACCTTAGTGTAGCGAAGCCTATTATTAGGCGATTCTTTAAATCCCCAAGAACTTGAACCGCCTGGTAAGAGCTGTGTAAAGACATTTTTCTCCAAGAGGGAATGCTTAGTTTATCAAATTGCTCCAAGATGGCATGCCACCTCCTTGCCCTCCCACATATTCAAAACACCACATCCATATAGGAGAGCAGTATGTTGTCACCAGGAGATTGAGAATCTCTCAATGAGCAGTTTAGAAAGCTTTTGCAGGCTAGATCACTGCCAAGCCATCAAACTTCTTGCGGGTGAACACACAAACAAATTTTGATCGAATAAGGGTGATACATTTGAGTTGCACAACAACAGATCATTTATGCATCAACCAACCGTCGCCTCTGGGCAGAGTTCAAATCAGTGCTGAAAGGTAGTGCAGTCATGTTGAAACTGGATTAGGTAATACCTCTGGCTCTCCCGAACTGCAAACTGGGAAGGCACGCAGTAGTTCTGTCAAAGAATACCCAGTCTCAGAATGTAATGCAACTGTGTGCAAGCGTGTGCAAGGAGGGTTCATCCCATTTCACACTTCCTTGTCCACAAACAGCAAGGGATTTACTGAAGTCTTAAAACTGAAGGCAAGTTCTTCTGTCTGTAGCATTTCAGTTGTCCCCTGACTGAAAAGCAACCTAAACATGTTCAAGGTGTAAAGGCAAGTTCAAGTGGAACAGATTCAACGCAGCAGCTTGGCGGTATGAATCTCCAGAATCCAGCAAGTGCACCGAAACCTTCACGGCTGGCTTGTTGAAACAGGTAAGTATTGAAATGCAATTACTGGTCTATAAAAAGAGGTAACAAACAGTGATAATTCCTAAGCTTTGGTTATGGCAATAACGGTTTTCAGATATTCCAGATTTGTAAGTTTTTACAAAAGTCATTTCCATGTAAAGCATTGCTGATATTTCTGCAAATGTGCACACAGTCAACAGCACAATTTATCTGTGTGGTCAAGTGCAGGTATGTTCCTGAACTGGGGCTACAGCATTTACCTACCAAAAAAAACCATCCCCATGTGGGAAGAGTAGGTGTGGCCTGTACATGACTTTGAACTATCATAGGCTTTTTGTGTTCTCCACTACACAGGGGACAGATTTACTTCGGTTAACCCCAGTGACTGATGCTCTGGTTCCTTCCCCCCACTACTAACTATGGTCAAAGTAGAGTTGTCTCCACCCCGCACTTGTATGCAGGTCCTGAAACACCTGGGGTCCTCTCAGACTTCCTAATGAAAAAAAGCCTTCCAAGGCGTAACGTGTGCCTGTCCTGAGCGTATGGGGGAGGTGGCAGAAGAAGGACCCTCTTTCCAGTTGTGACCTTTCACCTGCCCTACAACTGAAAAAGCGAGAAGGGGTTACAGGCTTGAGTAAGCACAACAATCTGGCATTAGCATACATCCCAAGATTAAACTTCCAGCTTTTGTTCAAAAGAGCACCAAAGGCTGGATGAGAGAGATGCTAAGCCCAGTACACAGCTGCGCAGAGTAACGTGAGAAAAACTGAAATTATTTCCACAGAGAGACAAGTCGTGTGCCAGTTCCACATTTTAACTTGTAAGTTTACCATGAAACTTCTGAGTTATGGAAGGTTAAGATTGTTTTAACACAACTTAGGAATGTCTGAATAACAAGACATGAAGGAAACAAAAATTATGCTCAGACAAAGTTATTTTATTATTCTTATGGTTTAAAAAATAAAATTAGCCAATGTTGGCACAGCTTCCACTACAAAGCAAAAGAAAACTTTTTTAAATAAACTTTGGGACAGGGAAAACAATCCCAGGATAATACTACATGCCATTCTCTTGAAACCAAAGTAAAGAGTTCTTTTTTCCCCTGAATATGCATTCAACTCAAACCTAAAAATATATTAGGTCAATAAAGTTACTTTACTGAATTAATGTGCAGCAAAAAAGCAAATCAAAGAAAATGTGTAAACAATTTATGTCTGGAAGTAAGGAGTTTGTTTGATGATGATTCATCATCTTTTTCTCTAATTCAACTTTCTAGGATTTTTCCATCAAGTTCTCTAAGAGCTAAATTCCAAATGGAGAAACACACGTGATTCTTGAGATCGAGAGGTGCAACATCAGCTGTTCCTTGTCAGTTGGCACCTTGTTCTGCAGTGGGAGAGGCAGATGAAGGGCTCCCCAGGCATCTCACATGATTTAGCTTTTGCCATCATTGTCTTCTCCCCAGTTAATTGCACTTGTTCCTTCAACTGAAGTAACTGGATTCTTAAACAGAAGTTTGGCTATCTGATCACATTTTTGGTTGGATGGCAGACGTTCTGGGATCACTGTCATTCTTTAATCTAAACATATAAGCAAAGGAAAAACAAACCACACCCTATGGTGAAAAATGAAGCACTAAATGTAAAAAGTTCACAGCTTTTTCAACATGACATAGTTAGCTGTGGAAAAAATAAATTCCTTTTGCTCTGAAATTCTCTGGAACAAGATCAAAAGTACTAAACCAGTAACTTCTTCATAACAATCAAGGAGTTTAGTCCCCAGTTCTACAAGCATTGGGCAACACAGAACTAAACAGTACCCTACTCACTTCAAGTTAAATTTAATGAACAATGGTTGCAAGATCAAATCCCTAATTCTGGATCCTATTTAAGACCAGACAGATTGTTAAGGGAGTTAAAGTTCCATAATGTCCAGAGCCTCTGACAGACCTAGCACAACATTCCTACACACACAGAGAGAAGCCAGAAATCCTCATGCTCTACTTTCAACTTTTGACATTAAATGACTCAGCTTTAAGTGTCAGTACCAGAACTTGGTTAATGTGACTAAATCTCTCTCCCTCAGGCCTAGAATTAGAACATAAATTCTAAACCAAAAATCCATGCAAGATTTTTTAAAGTGACAGATAGAGGGACATTCATATTCTTTGTGCCTAATAGAAGGCAAAACATTTATATTTAGCCCCACAGTTTTTGCTTCCTCTCTCACTCACACAGGATCAGAAATTGTCTATAGGCACTGGTAAGAATCAAATGTGCAATTGTCTTTTAAGGCTAACAGATGTGGTACCCAAAGTAGCCACCATAAAAATGGCCAACACTTTCTATTTAGAAACTACTTCTGGTATTTCTGTACAGGCAATTAGATGTCAGAAAGACTGATGTATGTTAAAATAGTGAATCGTTATTTTTTAACTTGGGGGGGGGGAATTCACAACATTCAAAAATTCTAAATAGAATAATTTTTGCTCCTAATATATTGAACAGAATCGTAAATTCAGCATAATAAATTCATTTTGTAGGGCAAAGGGTGTAAAAACGGGTCTTAACCATAAAAACTAAATGCCATGTGAAAGATAACACCGTTCCCTTAAAGTACAGGAAGTCCCTTACAAAAAGGTCCTACCTCTGTGACAACTCCTGCAGCAATAGTGGAACCACTGTAGCGTAACATAAACCTCCCAAGCTCTTTAAAATCTTTATACAACTCTAGAGCAACAGGTCTTTGAGTCTGTAGTTCTATAAGAGCATTCTGTCCTTTAGTCAAGAACCTGCAGAGAAATAAGCAGAAAACTTTATTATAAACATACACAGGCATAAATGAAAAAGAACAGTGAAGAAATAGAAAAAAATCAACTTAAACCCAAAATCTTGATTTCAGGTATAACCCAAACCATCAGACTGAAACCTCATTTGTCTGGAGCATAACCTTTTAAAAAGGCAGCTGAGTTTTCTTTAAAAACAGAAGGGCGTCCACTACAACATTGAGCAAACTGTCTTGAAGTTAATTATCTCATCAATACCTGTTATTTATGTCTAGTAGAAATCAAGTTTTGTTTCAAACCCAACAACTAAAGAACCAATTCATTGCTCTGCAGATGTCATGATTTTTCTTCCCATTACCTTTCAGCAACAGTTTCAGGGATGCAATTTCTAGAAAAGGATTATTCTGATAACACTGTATGTATCAAATAGCATTTCTATCTAATACAGCTTTAAATAACTAGAGGGATGATCCCACCATTTAACTTGTATAGGAAGACTCCCTAAATACCTCTTTTTCTGACCCACTGTCTAGTTGAGTTTATTTTAGACAGTAACCCATCTCCAGAGTTATAGCAAGGATCCCGTGCTATTACAGGAAAAAAGGAAATAATGTTTAAAAAAAAAAAAAATCCTTTAAGTGCAGGGCTGATGATCTAGGATTCATTCCCAGCTCTGCACATGATCCTAGGCAAGTCATTTTACTTCTCAGGTGCTCAGCATTTATCAAGGGGGCAGGAGATTTTCCACTTTGCAAACCACTCTGAAATCTAAACATGAAACCAACTAAAAGAATGAAAGCTTATTCTTATACACACATTATTATTTCATAATAGAACCTGCTTGATATACCACATAACCCAAATTTAGCCCATTTCTTGAGTAATTATTAACTATTCAAAACACTTACTTAGGTTTTTTCTTTGTCACTTCACCAGTGCTTTTGTGCAGGACACTCAACAGTCTTCTAATAGTAGCAGGTTCACTTACAGTTTGATAGTGTAAAAGCACCTAAAAATATTTTTTGAGTTATTAAACATTCAGAAATCCTTGAAAACATCAACTTCTTTTATGACTGATTGTTTTAAACAAATGCTTATAAAGCTTCTCTCACAGGAACACTTACCTCACATTCAGTAACTGTTCCCAGTTTCTAAACTTTGTGATGTCTACAGATATGACACAGAGGTCATGTATTAATTAATCATAAATACATTTTTCATCATCAAACGCTTTGCTTTTGCCACTTCAGGGAAGTTCTGTAGCATGAACTGATATTTTACTTATTTTAAGAGGTATCTTACAACAAAGTGCATTATTATACTCCTACAAGGAGTGAGCTTTCTGAAGGACAGCCTAGCATGACTGTGGTGGAACTCATGTTCTCTGAAATGGCTCAGCTATGTACTAAAAGCCAGCAAGAATATGCATAAGCAGCCACAACAGCCCCTTACATCGTATTCAAATTACAGAAGAATCCATTTCCTCTGGACAGAAATGCTTCTGGATGCTAAATGCCTCTTATATTCAGGGAGTCGAACATGGAGAGGAAAAGCCCTGAGCAACCCGTAATGAACACAGGAACTTTTCACAGAGACTTACAGGAAATCCTTTAGTGATTGGAACCTCAATATTGAAGATGAGAACCCGAGCTCTGAAACGAGTACAAACTTTAATGGGTTCCTTAGGATCACAAAATACACAGCCAACACTACAAGAGAGGAGAATAAGAGAGACTGATGTGTAACTTGACATACCAGCGTTAATCACTGCACTGGAAAAAGATAAATGTTTAAGACAAGGAAAGCAAAGGCAACAACACTTTAATATAACCTGGGGAGAGGGGCGGAAATCAGGAACACCCTATTAAAGGCTGTAACGAAATTAATTCCTAGACAATGTCTACGGTATTTTGTGGGTATGCATGAAGAAGTCTGTCTAGTTCAGTGAACAATTACGTCCATTGCTAATCAGTTTCTAAAAATGTCACTGTTTCCTGTGCGTAGGTACTTTGAAGAATTAGACTTTCATTCAGAGATTAATTGTTCCGTATCAATAACAGAAAATACTGCAGGGTGCCTAAAATTGCAGTGCTGCTGCCTGTAACTCAGCGATTTTGTGGATAAAGGAACATTGTGATCAGGACTCTCAACACCTGACCTCTCAGCAGCACTCATTTAAAAAAAACCCTACATCAAGTTATAATAAAGCTGCTGCTTGTTACAAGTTGGCAGGAAGACTAGACACAGCTCTTTCACAGTGGCTAGTTTTAGCCATCTAAAATGAAAGGAAAATTAATCCCACCCAGAAAAAGTGACTTGAGAACAATCAGCATGTTTAAACGTGCACATCAGATGTAAGCAAATTTCATTAATATCAGGAGGACTTAAAACTTTGTACTTTTCTTGACAAACCTAATGTATCTCCAAAAGATGAATGACATCAGGGTAACAAATTGACTCAAGCCTTCATTCAACAAGTAGAACAAGACTTTTTTCCCCTCTGTTTACCAGAGAGAATCTCAGCCCATTATGAAATGGCAATACAGAAAAGCCTGTATTTTTCCCTTAAAGAAGAGCACAAATATGTAAAACTATCAATGCAAAGAGTTTTTTCAAACAGTAGCTTGAAAGTTTGCTGTCTGAAGTCCAACTGGAATGTAAAAAAGCTGAAATTATGGATCTAATTTTCTAGCCTGAACAACTAACTCTTACCTAACAGCTTCAGGCTCACACAGCATGAAACCTATAGGCTGAAATATACACACAGAGATCTGTCTCACTAATGCATCAGACACCCCAAAAAAGGGTCAGCAAAACATTTACCAAAACAAATGCTGCAAGCAGCTAAATGTGTTGGATAAACAGTTTCCATCAATCCCACTTGTCCACGTTTACTTATTGTTATACAGTGGCAGCTGTTTGGATGAGTTTTCTTAGGATGATTTAAGGTTCGATACGCTCTTCAAAAATATTTTGGTTTATTTACCAATAAGGATTGACTTAATTCAGCAATTAAAACTTCCAAGGACAAGTGCTAAGGCAAAAGGCTTTGAGGGTTACCAGTGTCAGCACCAGGGCAAAGTAGGAAAACTAGCAGTATTCTTCTGAGGTTGCCGTTGTGCATGCAGCAGATGTTTCCAACGTTTGTACATGCAAGCCAGGTGATATGCATCACTTCGGTTTTAAATATCCTGGTAGCCACATCATTCTTCAAGTAAACCGCTGATTGTTAAGTGTAATAGTTATAAAACTTTTCATTAAAAACAAACCGTTACTTAGACTGAAACCCAGCTTTGCTCACTTGATTTTGATGATATCCATGCCGGTCAAAGTGAGACTAACGTGATCTCCCGCTGCAGCCCAATCAACTGGTTCATCGTGCAGTGTGATTCCTGGAAATGAGTAAGAACAGAACCTTACAGTGAAGTACCTAGGTTCCGAGCTACAAACAAACAGCTCTGTTTGGGCCATTTGTGCTTCATCAACCATTACTCATCAATTTTCAGTATGAATGGGTTGAGAGTAAAAGCTCTTTAACCAAGAAGACTGAGGAAGCTTTTTTCCCCCTTGGTGAAGACTCACTATTCTCTCACCCCACCCTGCACAATAACATGGCTTTATTTAAGCCAGAGGAGGGGACCTGGCACTTGTCACACAGCGCAGATGACGCAGTCCCGAAAATGCCGTAGTACTAATATCTCCATATCTGCCCCACCCATCCTTTGAGGCACACGCACACCCTCGACCGCATCTTTCATGCACTTTAATGGTACTATGTCAACTTTCATTTACCTTAAGTGGGTTTGCTGACTCTTTCATAAAAAAAAGCGTAACTGATGCCTTTTGTTCGTGACATTGCATCTATTAGAAAGCATCTTTAAAAGTAGTTTTATTCTGGTTTTAATTTATATCAATCACTTTAAAAGAAAACCTGTTTGGTGGGTAAGGACAAAACTAATTGCTCCTGACTTCACATTCTGAGGTTTCTGGTAGACACCAAGACAGAAAGAAAAAACCCGTTTTTTTATAAATATTGCATACATTTATAGGATGTAGTTCTGTTTCACTACAGTTTGTATTTATTGATTTGTAAATCTGTTCCCAAAACCACTTGTGAAAAACATGCCAGAAAGCATCATTCAACTACAAGCATGTTAAATACTGTTTTTTAAGCAGTCTTGATAATTATTTCACATATATGTGCAATTCTCACAGGGTAAGTGAAACTTAAGCCTCTTGAAATGTAAAAATGGAATCCTAATGTGCACACTACCCTTTATAAATATCGTACGATAAATTTAATCTCATCGTTACATTAAATATAAATAACAAATGCTGAAGGAACTAATACCTCCAACCTTCACCGGCACTTCAGCCGTATGAGAGGCAGTACAAAAGAAAAAAAAAAATCATACAATTGTTCCATTGGGGATACTCAGACAAAACACATCTTTTTCCATTGCTGCTTCCTTCACTCCCAAAACAGAGGAGCAATGACAGTGGTCTGATACCCGTGCTGATCCACATTATTGTAACATTCCTGGGCATGCGAACAATATGCAAACAACCGTATAAACAGGCATACACTGAAAGGCTTCCCAAATGAGCACTGGATGAGCTGGTTCTGGAACAGAACAGGACAGTCGAACCAGCACACTGCTGATAAATAGATACAAGGTGAATAGATACAGAAATCTATCCATCTGTTTCGAGGGCTTTTTTTTGTTATTTCGTCAATGTAGAAAAATCAATTTTATGTTTCTCTTTGCATATGAGACAAAACTAAATCTGCAGTACATAGACAGCAAGCTTAAACAGCTAAAAAGTTAATATCCTGACTTAGCAATTCCTCTTTTCAGAAGTCAAATGTATTTAAATTCAATTTTCTGCCTTTTCGTAGTTGCTCAGGACAATTGTATCCTGAAAGTTTGTGTATTATGAAAGGATCAGTGACAAATCTCATGAACATCAAATAGCAGAGGCTTAATTCTCAAGCTTTTTTACATCTAATTCATAAGATTAATTTCTAAAGGTTGTTCAACATCCTCACACTTCCTAACAGCAGTAACACTCCCTAGCAAAGCTGAATATTCATGATTCCTGTATTGCATATTTTTATAGACATTGCTGGAATTCAGATGTTTTTACAGGTTCTTCATAAAGCAGTGTCAAAAGTCATGAGCCTACAACATTTGGAATATCTGATATGGTAAAAAAAGGTTAAAAAGCCATGCAAGATTTCATATACATAGACATATTTATACAGACACAGTCACATCTAAAGAAATTCGTTTTATGCTTTCACATTTTATGTTTGACAGTTAGTATCAGTTTGACAGTCAGTTACCATTTCAGTAACTGCTTCTAGCCCAGTATTGACCTGAAAGTAAACACGCTTCTGAAGACTGTACCTTTTGCAGTGCAAGTTTCATTGGGAGGCATTGCCAGAAGTCGTTCTCCAACCTGAATATAGCCTGCTTCTATTTTACCAGTCACACAAAATCCTGATCCTTGGTCTGTAATAAACACAGTAACAATTTCAAAAAGGCTTCATAACAAGGTCAATTTCCCCATCAGATGTTAGCCCTTCAGCAATGCATAGATAAGTTTTTAATATAATGAAGACAGGGCTTTTTTTCCCCAGTACTTGCAAGTTAGCCAGCTGTGCATCATAATGAAAATGAAACGTTAAATTCAAAACCTCCAGATCTTATGTTTTTCAGAACTAAGGGAGAAATATCCTTCTTCAATCAAACGTAGATAGATGAAGAAATATCTTTTTGTTTTTCAGTATTAGATTAGGCCCCTGAATTTCTAGCAATTTTATTTAATTCAGCAGTTTCTCACTACAATTACAGATCTAAAACATACCACAGACCTATCATAAAAATTCTCATGAATACAGGTGCAAATTCTTATGCCATTTTCTGTTTTAACTGAGTCAGACTCCTACATGCTCAGTCTGCATATTGCTTTTACTCTTGGAAAGACAAAAGATTAGTTCAGTCCTATTTAATATGAGAACCTATTTATAACTGTGGATGAGTTAAGCATTTCTGAATAAAAGATGTGCAAAGTCTTTCTTCTTCAATGTCCTGATAGTCTGTTCATTATTTGAACATGTCAGTTATTTTCAACAGATGTGCTACAGGTACACATTTACGCACATACCTTAAGAAATGCCTCATCTCCTTAGCATGTGTTTGCAGGTGTGTTTAAAAAGAATCCTCTGAAGTGATTCTACAATGACATTTACAGTATCCATACATCAGAATTCAGGGATGACCAAGCACCTTAGTATTTTGTATGTCCCATTAGATCAAAAGCTTAATTTAAATCTGAATTCAAAAGAGCAAGTTGACCTCAAATCTTGATGTCACATACTATCAACTTGCTCTTTTGCATCCATCTCCGTTATTGCAGAATGCTTCCGTCTACCAGCTGGAAAATATTACCAGTATGCCTGCAAACTGATTTTCTGCCATTCATTCCAGCAAATAAGATGAATGCAGTCAATTAACAGATGACATTGGATGTCAGAAGAACAGACAACTGGAGAAGCAGATACTTCTAGAAAAAGAATCCCCACGTCATGGTACATATATCACCTCAGTGCAGTTACACAAAAGAACCTGAAGCTGGCTGTGCAAGCACTTGCAGGCAACCAGAAGTGTGCACTGGTTCCAGGTTCCCAAACACGCCCAAAGCACCATCAAGAACCATTTCACTTCTCCGAATGGCTTGGTAAGCCAGCGCGGTGTTTGGAAGGCTCCCATGATGACTGCTTCCTGCAAAGGGTCAGCTTCCTTCAGCTCCCCATAAAATCAATGCAAGTACAAAATGGACAGTGGGGGACAGAGCCAGGGCCTAAAAAATGGCGTTCCTGTGTGTCATGGTACTTGGGTTCTGACAGGTCAAGTTCTTTGTCCTCAGGACTTGGCTGCTGGACAAGGCTTTTCTGAAGTCAGGTCAAGTCATACCCTAGGCAGCATTATAATATGGTGAGTGAGGACTGATGCAGTGACAAAGGAATTTACAAGGACCTCTTGGATCAGGAGATAGCTTGCCTAGAGAGAATATTAGCTGTTGTCCTCTGTAGCCCAGGCTGAGCTAGATGAATTCTATGTGTGGGTAACCTTAATAAAGAAAAGGGTTTGCCAAACTACGTAAGAGTACGCTCAGCACTCTCACTTTTTTTGCACACTTGTATGGACAGCTTCTCCTGAGCATGCACAGGCCTGGGATAGACCTGCGAACAACTCCTGATTCATGTACTTGTACCTGCAGCTACTTCCTCTGGTGGCATCCAAATTAATTAAGTTTTGAGATCACAAGGTAAGAAAAAAAGAACCTAAAAAACCCCTAAAAGGCCACATTTAGTGATAAAGCCTGTATATGTAAACTGAGTCCCTTCCAAAGCCATTTTTTTTTTTTATACTTTGGCAAAAATGTAGACTTTTCCCCAGAACAGATTTAGTCAAAACTGCTCATTTTGTGAAACTTAACACAAAACTAATCACTGCAACAAAAAAGTTGTGATAATATTTTGAAAGATCTCAATCAATAATCCTAACCCACTTTCCCACAGTTCACAAAATTAAAAAAAAAAAAAAATATACAGGGACAAGCCTAGATGATGAAACTAGTGGTAACACACTAGGGTGAATTCTCATGCAAGGTTTCAATATTCAACATTATGGCTTCGGTACCTTAAGTCAGCTAACCTACGGCAAGTACAGCACCTACTATTTTTTCAAAGACCCACATGAAAATTGCACAAAACTGATTTTTCCAATTACAATCAGTATTTTGATCTGGTTTGTTTGTACTTCCCCTATAAAAACCCTATATATAAAGTAACATTTCTTTTAAAATATGAACCTCAATAATAAAATTTGATTACACATATTTGCAACATTTCAAATCATGCTGTTATTTAGTTTGTGATGTTTCTCAGGAGATTTATGGAACATTCCAAACGGGATGACTATGACAAAAACTTATTTATTCTAAATTACCTGTAAATGTAAATGCATTTAACTGAAAAAAGAATCAAGTTTACCACGAAAACCTTAAAGGCTCGAGACAGTCTAATTTCTCCAGAGAGTGGGAATAAAACTGGTTATAGTTACTTGCTGTCCATATCTCTATTAGTGCTAGGGAATAGGTAGCTGCCTTTTACTAAACCCTTGGCTGATTGTAAGAGTCTTACCACTACCATCCACCTTTTCTTCCGCTTTACCACCCCAAATTTTTATATGAGAATGAAGGAATTTATCATTATTTACAGCTACAACAATGAACATAAAAGGAACAAGTCAAGCTTTTTTAAAATCTAGGAGTGGAAGGTAAAAGACCTCAAAGTCAAAATCATAAAAAGTTTGAGAAACATTCGTTTTAGGCAACAAGAACCAGTTTGGGAAAGAGAAACTCCAAAATTCTGTCCCACAGAACCATCAACTCATTATATAGCAAATTAGCTGGTCATGCAGATTTGCTTCCTCAATTTCTGTTCCATGGTGTTTCTCCTTCAGCCGTACTATCTAAAATTTGACAAAGAATGGTGCTTGAAAACTTACTATTCCTGTTCAAAACCACTGATACACATAAAGCTCCTACTTTAAGTCTTAGTCTTACATTGTTTTTCAACTCGTTTTAAGTATCAGGGAAATAATGGTGGAAAATATTATAGAAACGACCAACCTTTAAAAACATCCGCAACACACAACCTAAATGGTTTATCCACTGACCTCTGTGGGGGCTTGAAAGAATCTGCAAATAAATTGATAAGACCTTTTAGAATTTCTGTATTCAGTAACTCAACTGCTCACTTAGCGATAAGTCAACTGTATTACGTTCTAAAGACTTTGTCCTACTTTTCCCACAAATTAAAAGTTTTGACATACGCAGGACTAAGATATATTAGTTTTTGAATGAGGAAAGTTGCACTAACCGATTTGCTCTAACAAACACTTTCCTTTATACCACTGTGTGAGGTCACCTGACTGGCCTCTTGTGACCAGGTTTTCACCACCAAGGCCGCTTGTTGGGACATAAGCCACATCTGATTCCTAATTACAAAAACAGAACAGACATTAGGCCTACATTAAGGACAGGATCTTCTAGCAGAAGCAAGAGGTGAATTTTTTTTTGACACTGCACATCTAAGCTACAAAAGAACAGTCGGGGCATTCACATTTCCCTCAGAGAAGGCAGATTATTCAGTGGGTCCATTTCCTTTCTGTCTACCTCTTGCCTGATCACAGTGCTCTAATGAAGAGTTGGAGATATTTAAATATGACATTAGCAACATTAACAACTAGAAACTGAGTTCAGGTAACAAACTCCAGTTCCATATCTGGCAGCCAAAACTTTTGTTTGAATGGCTGTTTTATGTATAGGGATTTCAGGAAGGCCACAGCCAGTCCAAACAGACAGTAGTTGGAATTGAGAAAACGTGAGAACAGCCACGAATGGCAAATGGAGGGTGTTTTTAGTAGCTCATAATCCACACTGCCACCTGCTCTGCTATAAAACTCTCTACTGTCACTGATGTCCTCTTGAACATCAAGATAGACAATCCTTGGTCTGTTCTGCTTCACAGACAATAATCCCAAGAAACTACAAATGAGAAGAGTGACCCAAAGATTCAACAGACCTAAACAAAGATGATGACAGAGTTTTAAAGAACTGAATAACCTTATCCAGGGCTCAATGTTCACCCTACCAGTAAGAAAAGGCGTCTGCTATGCTATGTGCACACAGTAGTAGCAGGAAAAGTGACACAAAGTTATTTGACTGTAAGAAAAGCTCATCCTACCCAAATACTTGAACAAAGCAATGAAGACCTCAGAAATCTACATTACCTTAAAGCCAGCTTGTTTAAGAAACTGGCCAAGCTTGCTCGTAATTTCCTGAAATCGCTCCTGCTGCCAATTGACCTAAAACAGAAAACAGATTATGATAACAAAATTGTAGATTTTTAACCATGACTCAAACATACAACTGAATGTCAACAACTCTGTAGTATCAGCAGTTGTTCCTCACACACAACACTCTCTATAAATACAAGGTTTCCAGGTGGATTCATAGTTGAATGCATAAGAGCATACACATTAACAATTATTGATAACAAAAAACACACCACTTAACTTGTAAGCTACTTCAGTTTGATTTGTCATTGAACAGCACCCTTTTGTGTGTGTGTGTTTACACAAAATTCAGATTCAGCAAGAATACATTCAACATAGTAATAGTCTAAAACACAACTAGTAATATTTAACACACCTTACAGGTTCAACTAAACCTCTTGGGGTCTTGACCTGAATGACCAACACGATGCCCTTGCAGATGCCACTGGGTTAACTGCTTATGAGATTTTCACAAGTACAGAGGGACCCCTACTCATTTTAGCACCAATACCACCCCGCTGTGTGCTTTGAAAATTCACCCATAAATAAAACCAGAAGTATTGTAAAGTCTAAACACAAGACAGAGCTTAGAATCAAAAAAAGAAACAATACTTAATTATTAGTTTCACAATATTGATTCTTAAATTTAGGGTCCACAATCCTAAATGGAAGCGCTTCAAGTAAATGAGGAAAAAAAAAAAAAAGAGCACGTACCTGGTCCATTTTATTGACTGCAACAGCTAGCTGTGTCACTCCAAGAGAGCGCACTAATAATCCATGTTCTCGAGTTTGTCCACCTGTCTCAAACCCTGCTTCAAACTCTCCTCGGCTAGCATCCACAACCAAAATAGCCACATCAGCCTAGAAATAAATAAAAAAAAAAAAACCAACAAAACCAAAAGTGGTTAAGAGATGGGAATAATCTGGATGAATATGTCAATCGACAACATTACACACAAAATGTATTTTACATGGGAGGAATCCTGTAAATTAAAGTTGATGTGCTTCAAATGTAATTGAAACTGCTCAGTCCTGTCTGTGTGATGCCCACTTCAGTAAGTTATGGCATTATGTCATCTCATGTCATAAACCAACATTTTCTGGTAAACACAAGCCAGCTATTGGTTTTGGGAACCTGTCCTCTTCAAATAAACTACTATGGATGTGCTGTACAGATCTCAACTAAAGTGGCCAGTGCTCCAGAAGCTTAAGAACGACTATGAGCACAATGTCCAGTCCTCCCTGTCTCAGTCTGTACACTTTCATAGTGAGAAGCTGCAAAAATTAGAGATAAATCACCTCAGTATGTAACTGAGACAACCAGCTGAATGCATGTACCAAGCAACACCAACAGGCGTAAAAAATAAAAGGTACTGCTGTCAAGAGGCAGGTATAAGACAATTTCATGGGACTGATGGATATAAAGGGAAAAAGGAGGAGATAAATTGGTACTTTCTCCCTTTCCTGACATGCTTATGCTTCAGGATGCCAGGAGAAGGAACACAGCACATTGTCCTGGTTCTGAATTTCCCTTGCCTTGCCTTGTGCTAGGCATGAAATCCCCACAGCTCATACAAAGACTGCAGAAGTGTGAGAACGGGGCAAGGATGAAAGATGATTTTCCCCACAGCACTCAGCCTCAGAGGCGCATTGCAGTGAACTTCTCCCTCAAAAGGAGGACATGCTGTATTTTGTACATTATGAAAACCGTATCTCAGGACTTATGTGAATTAACCAATATGTATCAAAGGCCAGATCCTGGCCCTGATAAGCCTGATTTGCATTCTGCGTAACAGCAGTTGGGGATTCACCTCCTAACAGAATACTCTACGTTAAAAAGGCATCAGAGACATTTCCACGTTTGCTTTCTGCCACACATTGCTTCAGCGCTGAGCCTACTCTAACAGGCAACAGAAACTTGCAAAGTTTCAGTGATTCCTTAATAGGCTCCAGAACAGACCAGCACCTCACCATCCTGAGAGCTGAAGGAACACAGAGATACCAAGTCTTATTCGGCCAGCTCCATCTTCTGCCGAACCGATACAACTGCTGGTGGACCTGCAAGTCTTCCCTTAACACTTCGGCCTGCATTCCTTTGCCCCCAGAAGATAAACCAATTCAAATTAAAGTCGTCAAGAAAACGGCGTGGCTGAGACATCATTTTCCGCTATTCTGAAACTAAACCTCCCTTTCCAATTTTAAAACTCCTGAACTTCTTACGCCATATGCTCCACAATACAGATGGCTGTACAAGCTCCACACCATAATTTGCAAACTTGTGGCTATTCTGCAGCCCAGCCACTGGGTCACAAGGTCTGTGTTCTTGCCCAGGCTCTGCTTCAGAGATAGAGCAGAATGCGGGGCAAATCAGAGAACTATACTGTAGGAAGATTATCTGTAAAATCATACTAACAGTATCCATCCTTACTGAGATCTTCAGGTAAAACTCACATTTCAGACTGTAATAACATGCACAAAGCAAAATCACAGCAGCTTAGCTTTGTAAAAAAAATACTTTTGATTACACGTATACTTTGCAGAATCAATTCCACTATTCAAAAAAGGGTGCCTTTAAGTGGACAAAACCTCACACAATTTACATCATGTAACCACATGTTATTCTTCCTTCCCTCCAATTCATTATTTTCATAAATGAACTAACTAACCCTTATGAGAATGGTAAGCGTCCTTCTGAATTCAATGGGTAGTGCTCAACACTTTTGACTTTATCTGCTGTTCCTAAAGCAAGTGGGACACAGTCTCTGCAAATGTCCTGCTGACAACACAGATACATTCTGCATAAACTTCCTTATCTTTTTTATATGGAATGGAAAAACATAACAGAGAAGAATGCCTTTTGTTTGACCTCTCCAAATATTTTCTTCTTTGGTCTCAATACCACTTAAAATCATTACCTACAAGACCACTTTCACAGAACTTCTTGTTGAGTAGACATATGCCACATCTGAATAGCTTTCAAAGCTTAACTCTGATTTTATCAAACTGCAACTTAGCATTCAAATTACTTCCCTAATAAAACTCTGGACCAAAAAGGTAATGTCCCGAAAAGAGAAAAGCAACTGCCTTTAAACAAGCACATTCTTCTGAAAGTTTAGAAAACTCATTAAAACCTTAAAAGGTATCTTAGTACCATCAATGATTCCATTTCATCTTAGATTTTAAAAGCTGAAGAAAACCAATTTAAAAAAAGTTACAAATAATGCTGTTGCGAAAAAAGCTTTAGACCATCTCTACCTGTGCAGCTCCTGTGATCATATTTGGAATGAAGTCTTTGTGGCCTGGAGCATCCATCAGTGTAATTACTTTAGTCTTTGTCTCAAATTTGGTCATACCCACATCCATTGTCACTCCCCTTAAACAAAGCATACATACAACATACCATTAAGACTGCTTTGAAATCTTCATAGAGATACGAAGTAAGCTATGAAACACACAATCATGAAATTACACACTTCACAGCTTTCATTTGTTTCAGCCTGCACAAAAACATTGAAAGAAACCTGCTTTCTGGAAAAGCGGACCTCTGGAGCTGCCTTTCAGTAACACTAGTTGAGAAGAAATGAACGCCCAGAATTCACAGTACTAACTCCATGCAATGTAGACTATGTCCCAACAAGCACAGCGAGAACATGAAAATTCTACTCCATATTTACATCATTACCAATTCTACTTTTAATACTTAGCTCTTCAGAAACAGACATCATAGAGTTACAGTAACACAGCCAAGAATACAAAAGCTAGAAGGTATGGGACTACACGAATATAGTTATACATTTAACAAGGTCCACATGCAGAACTACTGTTTATCAAGGAGGGATCGCAGCGCTTTGACTCAGTTTCACAACCCACTAAGAACCCCAGGTTCTGCCCAGCACACAGGATAGGATTCATCTGATGAAGTGTAGACACTTATCATGCACATATCTGTATCTGGGTTAGTCATCTGCATGTCCCTGTGTAGAGGATGAAGACAGTCAGGCAATTTCAAGGGACAAAAGTATCTGTGCTAATGTGACACATCAAAATATATGCTACTTCCAATGACAAAAAACAACCCCCAAAATAACTCCCCCTAACATTTACAGATAGCTCCAGGAAGTTTTTGTTTAGAACTACAAAACTCAAAGTAAAGAGAAGCCATAATCAATCAAAATACCAAGTCAGAAAACTTTTTCCTTAATAATTACATTTTAACTTCTGAAGAGAAGTCTGGTACCTAAATGCACAACTGTTGGGTACTAAAAAAATCATAGATTGAAGGGAATCACTTTTAAGGCTCATGAGAGTTATCCACAAACTTTACTTTTTACTTTCTGTTAACATTTTACTCTTTGCAAGCAATAAATACTTGTCTCTATTTCTGGTTTCCCATGTTAATTACATCCTATCAAAGGTAGCTTGTATTAATAAAACTAACATACTTAATATGGTGTTCAATTATTCCATGGGAGATCTGTGAAAGGAAGCGACCTTCAAAGTTTGTCTGTTTTACACCCAGCTACATCTGTGGATTAAGAAAAAGACCTTTTCCCCTGATCAGCTTTTCTTCTTTTACATCCTTAGAATATAATGGCATGAGAACACTACCATTACATTATCATCAGCCTTAACTGCTGTAAGGCTACTTAAAAAACACCAAAAATCTGTGTTTCGTTGCTTCAAGGTTGTTCCCTCCTTCCCTGTGCCTGCACCAACTCACCTCACTCCCCCACACTCATATTTGTATGTGCAATTGGTACATGAAAGGACTCACACAGGCAAAAGTTTAGCTATATTCAGCTGTATACTGCAAAAGCGTATCCACCTTTAAAAACAAACAGCTACACACTCGGCAGGGACTGCGTTACTCCATGTTCTTCAGCCTCAGTTTACACTGTGAAGGTTCTCTCTCCAACCAGAGGAACTTATATGCTATAAAACCGTGGATGACTAGTGATCATAAAAATATAAACACATAAGAAAATGCCTTTTTCTATTATGCTGTGAATACATATCGTATCTTTAGGTTCCCATACAGTGGTTTTAAGAGCTCTTACAGATTTGTTTCTTTTACATTAGCTTCACTACTTCCTCATTACATACTCTTTCAGTATGATAAAATTTAAAATTAAAGTTTCATATTTCAAGTTAAAAAATTAAGGGCAGTTTTTAAAGAACACAAATACAGTTAATTATGATTTTATATTCAACATAATGTAAGTCACACGATGAACTGACATTTCAGTGCTTAATTTGTAATTCTGACACGCTTTCATAGAAAAATTTAACCTAGAACTCTCCCATACAACAATAACCGAACTGAGAGAAATTTGGCAGCAATAAACCAGTATGGCAGCTTTAAATAAACTAACTCAGTTACTGGAAGCATTTCACACTGTAGTCCTACACTGCACTCTACAGCACAGAAACAGGTGAGGAAACACTCAACTCGTTCACATTCCTTATAACCAAACAAGGATATATTTTTCTCTTGATAACATGTAGTCAGGTAAACAAAATATCTGTTAATAAGTTATTTAGCCAATACTTCAAACATTTAGAATATTTCTAGCAAAGCGTTATTAGTAGATTGGTATTACCTAAAAAATGCTTTTAGGAAAAAAAGGGTAATTCCCATTAAATGATATTTTTACCTTTCTCTTTCTTCACCAGTTTCATCCAAGACCCATGCATAGGCAAACGATGCTTTGCCAGCCTTCTTAGATTCCTGTTCGTATTTGTGCATAGTTCTTTTGTTCACATTCCCCAAAAGGTAGAGAAGATGACCCATTAAAGTACTTTTACCTGCATCAACATGGCCTACGGAGGGAAAGAAATATATCGACTTCATTAATTTATGCATTTTAAATATAGTACAAGAAACATACTAAAACATATACAAATCACATGCACTAACAATGCTTGTGCAATCCATAGAATTCACAATCCTGTAAGACAGAGACATAGGAAGACCATTTATTAAACCAGTCAGTTAGCATGACAGCCATATAGCACCTCCAAATTCCTACTGAAAAGAACACACTGCAAAAATGAAACCAAACCAAAGTACATTTTACTATAATGTCAAAAGGAAGCTAAGTCAACCTCACTGTCTAGTTGAGGTCACCTGAATGTACTCCCTTCCAAAGAATAACAGTCAAGCAGATAAGACTGAAAACTGTACGAGACTTCCCTTCCATGGAGAAAGGACAGTTTCATTTCTGTACCTCTTCCAGATTCAATCAACAAAGATTTTAATCTCTATGTTTGTCAAAATATAATTTAACAGTATTACCTATTACCACCAAATTAAGCAGTTGCTTTCCTCCTTGTCTCTTCTCCAACTCTGCTTTCACATCTATTTGTGGTTTTGTCTTGCTTGACTTTTTTACTGGAGTAGGCACCGTATTCTGCTCTTCTGAAACCTGAACTACTTGGGATGACAGAGTAGATTTTGAGACTGCCTCAAGTACCCCAGGAGCTACACTGATATCTTCAGTTAACAGTCCTTTCTGAGGTGTGTTAGCATGGCCATTTTCTTCAGCAATCACACTAGGGGGAAAAAAGAGAAAACACAAGGAATGCAAATGACACAGAAGCCATAGAAATACAGGAGAGAAATTGAGTTTTCCCTTCACTATCACGTAAGCCACAGACAAAGAGTAGGTGATAAGCCCATTAAAGTGGAAGTGATAAGCAGCTGGATACAAACTGCACAGATACCAGCTCTGAACATCTTGTCTGAAAAGCACTGTGTACAAAAGCAAGATAAGAAATAATCTTGTAAAATACATGAAACAGATAAAGAAAAGCTTCCCACAGCTACTTCTTTTAACAGGGAGGTCAAGGACAGTTGTGCAGAACAACTAGATAGAGCTGGTCATCTCTGAAAGAAAAGCCCGAGTCAAATTTGAAGCATCAATCCTGTAATAGCTTCCACATGCAAGTATTGCAGCTGAACGTAGGAATGTTCTACTGTGAGAACAGCAAGATAGCACCGAGTAGATACTAAGCATATCTGAGCTGCAATTTAAGGCACAAGATTTGGATTTCCCAACACCTTTCTTTAACACCCTATTCTCCCACAGATCACCATACTAATCCTAAGAGTAAATAATTCTAAATATATTATCTTCTTACACTCTCTCCATCTGTCTGTCCGATTGGTAAATGAGGATATTTTCCTAATTTCATAGAAGCATAGAATGGTTTGGGTTGGAAGGGACCTTAAAGATCATCTAGTTCCAGCCCCCCTGCCATGGGCAGGGACACCTTCCACTAGACCAGGTTGCTCAAAGCCTCATCCAGCCTGGCCTTGAACACTTCCAGGGATGGGGCATCCACAGCTTCTCTGGGCAGCCTGTTCCAGTGCCTCACCACCCTCTCTGGGAAGAATTTTTCCCAGATATCCCATATAAATCTCCCCGCTTTCAATTTAAACCCATTACCCCTTGTCTTGTCACTACAGGCACTTGTAAAAAGTGTCCCCCCCTCCAGCTTCCTTGTAGTCCCTTCAGGTACTAGAATGTGCTATAAGGTCTCCCCGGAGCCTTCTCTTCTCCAGGCTGAACAAGCCCAACTCCCTCAGCCTGTCCCCTTAATTTGCACAAGCATTCTGAGAATATGTAGTATGATTCTTCATGTGCTATGACAAAGGTGACCATTAACAAAAAAATGCTAAGTAACCTCTTCAAGAGAGCAAAAACTTCCTTCCTGCCTGACAGAGCTCCATGGTGAGGCATTAATATAAGCAGGAAGGCAGGTATAGAAGCAGTTATTACAGGTGTGACAACGTTGTATCATGGCAAACTTCAATATACAAACCACTGACTATTACAATATATTGAAGATACCTTAAAAAAAAAAAAAGCATTTAAAACTTTATCCAAGGAGAAGAGGCTTCTTCCTCTGGAAAACTGGAAATCCTTTCCAATGCAGTACCACTGTGCTGTGGGCTGCTTTCTACAGCACAGATTCATGCAGGCTCTGACTCGTGCCTCCAAAGTGAGTGCGAATTTTTCCACTCTCTGCTTTCTGTTTACGTAACACAATTAACTTTCCAGTTTTCCTCTCTTCAGCTTCTATAAACAAAGCTACTTATTTTTGTACTTCAGAATCCCACATCATACTTTTATTTGACATTACTTTTTATTTCCTGTCTGTGTTATATTAGTCCCTTTCCATTACACTTATCTCAGGATATAATAAAGCCCAAGCATGTGAGCCTACTGAACAAACTTTAAGAGTTATTATCTAAAAGATTAAATCTACAAAATGTTCAGACTGAATGCAGTATTAGCCTCTCATTATAGCAATAAGCAAATGGGACATTTTATAGGAGTCCCTATTTCCCCTCCATTTCAGAACCCACCTATGTAATCCAGCACTGCTCTGACACCCAACAGAACACCCAAAGCCAACATTTTCTCTTGACCGTGAGACCCCAAAACAGAAATGCCCACACTGGGTATTTTTTGGCTGCAGTTCCGCAACGCAAGGCCAGGGTCTTGCATGAAGGCTGGATACACAGGCGCATGTTTCTCAAATTAGCTAAGCAAAGAACTTAAGTTTCTGCCAGCCATGCTGGCTGCAGGAGCGCAGATGGTACATGTGCTTCTGAGTAAAGAGGGACAGACAGTTCTGCACAAAGTCTATTCACAAGAAATTATCCTAGCAAAATATTTTAAACCACTTGAAGGAGAAGGACAAGTTTATATCAAACTACTGCCTTAGGTCACACGATCACGACATTTTAGATTTGACACTACAAAACCAGCTGTACTGTATCACGAAGTATAGCCTTGGACAAGCACCCATATACAGCATCATTTCTTTACAAGCTGAATACCCTTTATGAGAAGATACACTTGATTCTCTAAATTCCAAAAATTAGTGGGTCATCATTGGTTTAGAAACAGCTACGGAGAAAGGTGATTACACATGAACTATTCTACAGAAAAAACAGTCACTTATTTGTGCTTTCTTTTACTGGAAAAGATAAGTGCATTTCTATAAGGCTGAACAGAAGACTATTTTGTAAAATTCCTTAAACAGTATATTAAGTTGAAAATCTACTTTGGAATACCACAACAATTACTACATCCAGTATCTCTTCAAGTACATCTTACTTCATAAAAATTGACTGAAATCAAGTAGATAGAAGGCAAGTATGCAGAGAGTTGCAGTGACAAAACTTTCTACATGTTTTAGTAACCTGTTTAAAGTCATCTGAATGATAAAATACACCAGATAATTTTTGCCTGAATCATGTATTAAGGGAGCCTCATATATGTACAATTAATTTGCATCAGACATCTTTCATCAAGCTTAAGACTCTCTCCCGTATTTTTCCTTTTTTCCAGATAAAGTTCAGTGTCAGCATAACATCTAGCACTTTCACACCAAAGTACTATGACTACTGCCAATATGCAAAGGTCATACTGTAATGCAAATATGGCATTTCACATTGGTATCAAGTTTTCTTCCTTGTAATTCTAATATTTGAAGTTCTGGAAAGAAGCATTTGTATAAGAAGCCATATCAAAGCAGCCTTTGAAGCTTGCAATAGTTTTCTCTCCTTTTCAATGTCTGAATTCTTCCCAAACCAAATTTTCAAAAATGAAAAAAATTTTAAAAGGAAAATATTTAGATGAAGCTGCAAGTAATGTGACTCAAAACCAGAACTGTCATGGTTTTCTGTATCTTTCCAAAACATATTCAAAAGACTGTCACATCAAGCCTATTAAAAGACGAAAGGGTAGTTTGAAACATTATTTGTAAGCTTCTAAGTTGTTTAGCTAGGTAATGATATTTTTCTAATCCCAGAAGCTCAGATCTTCCTGCAGGCCAAAGCCAATGCAAGTAAGGATTCCAAAAACCAGGATGGATATTGAGTGGTAGAATTCAAACTAATTACAGCACCTGAATCATGGTTATTGCCAGATAAAATAACTATTCTCACAATTCTTAGTAGCTTTTATTGTGACTACCACTGCCTAAGGCTGCCAAATAGTTTTTGAGTGGTGCAAAGAAAAAGTGCTAGATAAAATGAGTGAAAAGTGACTCCAGCCATCATAACATTAGGCCTTGCTCTATTTATAGTTTTAGAGGTTTCAGACATTAACCGTGTTTTGTGAACCTGAAAGCAACCTGTGCCATGATAAACCAAGACTTGCCATTTCAGAGGAGAAACATCACAACGGACAGAGTGTACAATCTACCTACAGAGCATCTGTGATAAGTCAGCTTTTTGCTGACCAGCGTTGGGGAAAGGGAGAGTGAGTTTATTGCTAGGTACCTAAACACAAAGATGGGCAGATGAAATGTACAATTCCAGTCTCATGGAAGTATATGAAGAGAGATGCAGCAATAAGACCCAAAGAGTTGGCTATTACCCATGGCAACCAGATGAGTAGTTCATTGAGAGTTTGACAACAGGTCAGAAAAAACTTCCCATGCTGTCTTGTCAACAAGGACCATAAAACTGAGTAAAATGTTAGTTACATCACAGTTTTCTGAGGAAAATTATTAAATACAACATATGCTGTTACAGACATGTTAGAAAACACTCAATCTCTCACAAATGTTCAAAGGTTCACACTACCATGCATTGAAAGAACCACCTGAAAACCTATCTGCTGAACATTAACCCTACATAATTTAACTCTGAAACATTATTTTCAATCTCCTAGTCTGGACATTTAGTGAATTATTTTTATACAACCGACTCTTTCGGAGTACTTATAGTCATTACAAGAATGTCTACATTTATTTCCCCTTTCAAAATTATTAATTACACAATAATGGTCAGGCTCGTTAAAATAATCACCCTTTTTTTCCTCACAGCTTCTTCTAGCTTCCTTCATGACTTTTTCACTGATTTTTTTCAAAATTATTGAATTGAAAATTTCTGTCAGAAGACAGAGCATACAGGATAGCATACCAGTACCCAGTATGTTGCTAGTGGAAAAAAAAGCCTGGTGAATAATTTGACTAGAGCATCAGAAAAAAAGTTTGCCAGAAGTGAGCAAACTCCATTTTCTGTAGACAATCCATGATTAGCGTATTTCATGACTTCTAATAATCCATTCATTTTTAAATAAGATTTATTATTATGAGTTCATACCTCATAACAGAATTAATCATAAAGACTGAATAGCTAGTCAAAGAATAGTTGGTTTTGCTAATGGTAGGCCACTGGATTTAAAAACATGGTCCATGAATTACCTTTAAGATCCCATAAAAAGGTGACAACAAAAAGTAGTGATGTTTTAGCATGTATGCACCTTCTAATGGTGTCTGCACCAACACCATACAAATATTTGAGGGTGAGAGTAGGGGACAGTTACAGGTGCTTTAGAATCCATGCTGCTATGAATAATTTATAACACTGTGGTTTTGGTCAGTGACATAAACTATGAACTTAGAAATCTGTATTATTATAAATCCTCTGCAATATCAATGGGTCTGAAAAGAGTCAAAAGAATGAGGCTTTCTTAAGTGTTAATACACAGATTAATTCTGTTCCCTGACAACTCACCCTTATTCTGTCAATAATCCAGAAGATAACTGCAGAAGGAAAAACCCAACTCTGATACTCCTGGTGTTGAGGCTGGGGTTCATGTCTTGCTTTATTTTTCAAGTTTAGAAACTGATGCCTACAAAGTCATTACAAGCTTGCAAGATAATGCTAGTGCTTTGGCTAACCACAAAGTTATTTAGCACAGACTTTATGCAGGGACTGTGGAAAGGAGCTGGTCATGCTCCAACTGGTAGGAAAAGAATCAGGAGAGCAAACGCCACTACCCTACACAGAGAAGGAAAAATATGATGCAAATACGGTCAGGGCCTCCTCCCTCATTCTTAATGTCAAGGTCCTAATGCCTTGGCAGTGCCTCCACAGTGGTCTTTAGGACAAAAGAAGAAAGGAGGCCATCTCGGACTCCTTGAAGCAGGGTTCTTCAGATGTGAAGAAAACTTCAAAATTTAGTCTATGCTTTCTTCCATATTCACTGATTGGCTGTGCTGCAAATCTCATGGTCTTTTACAAATCACTCCACTTACCGATTTTTCCCACTTAAAGCTAAATGCATAGTGCGCATCCTATTTCAGTCCTCAAGACCACTTTTGTGCATCCTCAAAAGAGGCTTGTTCTCAATTAGTATTTCAGCAGTACTACTAAGTAAGTGAAGTGAATTAAAAACCATCTTCACAATACTGAGGATATAACCAAAGGGTTTACCAACAGGTCTTGAAGTCTTAATTTTTCCTCCCACAAAAAAAAAGCATGTCACTAAGCTGGAAGCAAGCATGATACAAACTATTTCAAGGTTCCTGAAGAGAAGCAGTGTGGCTAATAACCAATAACTAATAAGAGCCAACCATCTTTACTCAGAGACTGAGTCATCAGTAGCCTATATCCAGGCATTACTACAGTCCACAGATCAGGAGACCTTATCTTCTCCTTCCCTATAGAGCAGGCACACATTACCGGGTGTAGTAGTTGCCAAGTAAGTATCAGAGATGCAAAATTCTGCATTTGCTCTTTTTTATAAACAAACATTTTAAATAGTTATTATTACAGCTAAAAAAATCAAATCACTAGTATCCAGGATTAGCTGGCAGATCTGTTTCACTCACTTAAGATTTCTTTCTGCTTGTAAATTTCTATCCAAATTAATTGAATCTACAAAAGTCCCCATGAAACACTCCAACTTACAAGGAGTGTAGTAGCAAACCAGAGATGAAGGTGCCATGACACTGACAGGAATTTTGTGATCCAAACCCTGTTGTCACACCCATAGTCACATTATTAGAGGCAAAGGGTGGGGAGGGGAATGTTCCCTTTTATATATTGCAAATCTCAAACAGCATAGAAAGAGGATTTTGAAAAGTCCAGAGCTTATGGCATGTAAGTAGCTGAAATAAAGTGATATCTCTTAGCAGCATAAAGGCAGTAACTACATGAGCTTCAGACCTCGTATTGTATGTGCTTAAGAGACTAGGTAAACGCAACTGCTTGCTTTCTACAGTTATCCAGCACACACAAGACACTGTAAAATAAAGACCATACTACCCTCTTACTCCCAAAAATGCCTCCCAGATCAGAACTACTTTGTGGGATGAGTTTGGGATGCTGGTACTGCTTAGGCTTGTGAATTTTTTTCTTGAGAATGAACTGTGGAATTTCTTGCCACAGATTATGTGGCTATTGTGTGTTCAAAAACAGAATAAGCACATCCAAGTAATAAAAATCCATTAACTGGCGGATGCAGTTGCTAAAC
>NW_010263402.1:0-2370 GCF_000690775.1 Eurypyga helias
CAACCACCCCACACAGCTTGGTGTCCTCCATGAACTTGCTGAAGGTACACTCAATCCCACCATCCAAGTCACTGAAAAAGGTATTAAACAGTCTCGGTCCCAACACTGATCCCTGAGGAATACCACTCATCTCTCAGACATCGAGCTGTTGAGCACAACTCTGAGTACAGCCATTAAGCCTGTTCTTTGTCCATCAAGCTGTCAATCTGTCAAATCCATGCCTCTCCAATTTAAAGATAAGGATGTTCTGTGGGATGTTGTTGAAAGCTTTGCACAAGTCCAGGTAGATGACATCAGTTGCCCTTCCTCTATCCACTAAGGTCATGATCCCATTAGAAGACCACCATATTCATCAGGCATGATCTGCCCTTGGTGAAGCGATGTTGACTGTCACCAATCACCTCATGGTTTTCCATGTGTCTTAGCATAGTTTCTAGGAGGATCTGGTCCATGATCTTGCAAAGCATAGATGTGAGACTGACTGGCCTGTCATTCACTGGATCCTCCTTTTTTCCTTTTTTAATGATGGGGGTTATGTTTCCCCTTTTCCAGTCAGTGGGAACTTCACCGGACCAGGATCATAAACCATAGCATCATGGTAATATACCATCCATCAGATCCTATGTGGTAACTGTAAATGTAGAATTCTGCAACGCACTATAATAATTTTTTATTGCATGGCAAATAAGTAGCATTACTTTGACATAAGCTAAGAACAGAAAATCTGTTAGTTATCATGACACAATTATTCTGAGGAAACTTGTGAAGTGAACTGTTTATGCATCTTTACCCAGAATGCCTTAGCTTTCTGTCTGTTAGAGAGTGTAATAATACTCCCAACTTGTCAGAATAACTGTATTAAAATCTGTGAATTTCTAAAATGTTGTTCTTTTAGGACTCCTACCTATCTGAGAGTAATAAAAATCAGATTTACCTTATTATCTTGATACATTTCTTTCAGATGAACAATCCAGGATGCTTCATATCAGAATTCAATGAACATCACAAAAATAACTGTAAAGTTTGTGGCTGTTCAGTCAAGTGGTTTTTAATATTGATACACCTGAAGAATTTAGCCTTCAGTCTGAAGGACAGCCTTATTTCTGTGAACCCCAAGCATAATTTTAAATTTTTAAATTAAAGTTTATGAAAGAACTTTTTTGTTATCTGACATTTGTAAGAAAATATTTATCATAGGAGTATAATTGCTGTGTGGAAAAAACAGTTCTTAAACCCAAATGATAGCTCCTAGGAAAATAAATTAGCACATAAAGTGTTTGGTTAAGCCTCTCCCTAAGTGAGTTTTTGCTGTAGCCTTAAATAAGAATTAGCCCATCATCTAGGAAGATCTGGTTTTGCCTGCCTATAAAAAAATGTTAATTCTAGAAGTGAGTTACAAAAGTTATCCCATATAAAGACCTCTTCAGGCCTCGAAGCTGCAAGGAGTCAGGCTGTATCTAGCAGTTCTGCAGTGGAGGAGAGAAAAAAACATTCCCTCTATTTTTTTCATCTCCAGACTACAGAAAGTTGACCACAATTTAAGGTGCTCAAATGGGCCATAAAGTTATGGCCATTATTTCAGCTAATTTATTCCATTGACTTGGAATTAAATATTCTTCATCTTACCTGGAAGAAGCACAAAGTGAACTTATGCTTATTACCTTGTGGTGTTGCCTACACAGACCCTTGAGGAAACACCAGCAGTAGGAATAGCTCTGCTTTTCCATACATATCCAGATTCAACAAGGACAATTTCAAGGTCCTGCACCAAGGTTGGAGCAATTGTGAATATGAATACAGACTGGATGATGAATGGGTTGCTAGCAGCTCTGCAGAAGAGGACATGAGGATATTGGTGGGTGAAAAATTGGACATGAGCCAATTGTGTGCTTGCAGCCCAGCCCACAAAGTGTATACTGGACTCTTATAAGACCCCACCTGGAATATTGCACCTAGCTCTGGGCACCCCAGCATAAGAAAGACATGGATGTGTTGGAGCATGGGCTGGAACAACTCTCCTATGAAAAAAAGCTGAAAGAGCTGGGGTTGTTCAGCTCAGAGAACAGAAGACTCTGGCGTGACCTCTCAATATAAAGGTTTATAAGTGAAACACATATTTTTTTTACCTGTGGTAACAGTAAAAAGGGCAATGGCCTTAAACAGAAAGAAAGTAGGTTTAGATTCGACATAAGGACATAATTTGGACAGAATTTTTTACACTGAGGGTGGTGAGACACTGGAACAGGTTGCCCAGAGTAGTTGTGGATGCCCCATCCCTGAAATGTTCAAGGTCAGGTTGGATGTGGCTTTGAGCAAAGCGATCTAGTTGAAGATGTCTCTGTTTGCAGCAGAGGGGTTGGACTAGATGAT
>NW_010263403.1:0-5825 GCF_000690775.1 Eurypyga helias
CCCAACGGGCTGTAGCGGTGTCAAATGTGCAGAAATCTTTCACACAAAAGCTGTATCTGTAGCTTGGACACATCATTAGAGCACCTTGGTGCAGGGTTGCTTTGCTCTCAGTCATGACTTCAACCCTACCTTAGAATAGCAGAAGCAGAAAGTAGTTAGTGTTGATTAGAAAAGGCTCTACAGCCACTGCTCTGCATCTGCAGGTATAGCCATGTGCTGAAAGGTTTTGTGTCCTGACAATGTCTGTTGAGTACTGCTCCACAAAAATACCTAACTTGTAGCAGAAAAGAATGTTTGATCTTCAGGTGTATTATTTTTGGTCCTTCTCTGCCTGCCATTCACTGACTACACCCTGGGTTCAGTCACCCTCCAGCCTTTGTAGCAAGGGACTGGTAGAGCCATATATAATAGTATTTCATCTGTTTTAAATGCCCGTTCATTAATAATTTAACTGGCATCTGCAGTAACATCATAAAGCTGTGAAGTAGCAATCATCTGACGTTATTACAGCCAGAAAAAGGTTTGACATTTAGTCTGAGCTAAACATCTCAGTTCTTTTCCATATGTAGTGGAAAGATAGACAAGGGTTGGTTCTTTGTAAAGTCACCATCTAAGGCAACAGGGTTGTATCACATACCAGCAGTTCTTACCTCTCTTCATTGGTGATCTAAGGTGGACAGGTAGTCACAACTGGATGCCAAGCTTTCACACAGCCCATGTTAGGTGGGACAGACTGTGCACATGCTAACCTGCAGTCAGTATCACCAGGGAAGCCAGACGGAGTTTGAAGTGAACCATACCACATCTCGTCACCTGCTCTAGACACAAGCATCTGCCTGCAGCCATTTTCTTTATCCTCCTGTGAGTTAAGGATCCTTGAAAGGCACAAGATACAGGCCTGATGAATGACAGGTTTTCAAAAGCAGTTATGGGAACATAGTGTTAGGCCCTATCAATAAATGCCACTGTTTTCCTCTCAAATATCAGACACACTACTGATTATGTCTGAGATCAAACATCCTTCAATAACACCCCACTCTTCACTGAACCAAATTGCTTTCATCACAGGGCAGGCTGTGACTGTTTCTTTTTCCTTGTTTAATCACAATCCACTTGAATTCCCACTTTGCAAATGAAAATGAAGATGCAGGTTTTGTAAAAAACTCTCTCAGAGCGCTTCTGTGTGGCACATTCTTCCTGATTCCCTCACAAGTCAACGGCCAGCACAGCTATCTGGGAGGGACACTCATTAGCTTAATACAGCAAAGTAAGCTTTTGTACGTAAAGACAGGAGCAGCTTGCTCATGTTCCCTGTGGTGTCCTACCCTTTTACGAACGAGACAGTATCTAGCTAAAATAATGAGTTTGATTAGCTATTTTTCAACCACTACTTCTGTTAATTATGGGCTGTAGTTTTAAGGGCTTTCTTTTCATGAGCCTCACAGTGGGCCTGTGTACCGAGTTTACATTTTTCATTATGAATTTTCAGCTTGCCCCTGATATCTCCCTTATTCTTTCTCTCCATAAAGTGGATGACAACTCCCTTCCTCTCTCTCCTCAGTGGCTTTCCTTTACTATGCCATGTGTCAATTTTATCTTCGGAAATTTTCTTCCTTGTTCCCCAGATGATCAAGGAGCCATCTGAACAGGCTACTTCAGAACATGACTCATCCTCTCTTGGAACAGATGGACCTGTGAGTTACTGGCATTATCCTCCCAGTCAGAGGCATTCATCTTTTCACTGTGCAGCTTCATCTGCTACCTCCCAGCACTTCAAGTCTCCAAGTGCCATTGAGAGTCCCTTTGCTTTTCAAAAGAGGTTAGTACTTCTTAATAAAACAGTTACCTGGGTGACTGTGCTGTGAGAACACAAACTGAATGACCAGAAAGGTTCACTTTCTGACTTCCTGAGCAAATTGAACTTAAGGTTCTCAGATAAATTGCAGTAGAAAAAATGTGACAACTCTTCAGGGAATGCTTTCTTTGTATGGATATAAAGAAAAGCCATAGTTCCCCTAGCAAGTCTCCTTCAGCAGCTAGGACTAGACACTTCAGAAGGAGGTATGAAAACACACGTAGAATACATCTGTGTGAAGAAACACACCACAGAAAGGTTTCTGTCACCACTAACAATTGATAGTTGCCTTTGCACCCTGAAATGTGAGATTTATGTTCCATGCAAATTCTTTATTTCTCTTTATGATACATGAAATAATTTTCTGTGGCTCCCTGGTGAGTTCCACAGTGGAATGATGCTTCAGATAGACAAATACAGTGGATGTATTGCCTTCCATCAGTTTCACATTCATTGCTTCTGAATTTCACAATCTGTGCTCATGTTGCTTACTTATCTGGAGAGGAACTGCGATTCAGTTGCCCTCCTCTCTAGCATACAGCTGCCTGTGTCCTTCTGTTTGAACGGGATGACCTTCCCCTTCAATTTGTATAGGGAGAACCCCTTGTGCTCCATTCATGAATGTTTGTTTAGGTCAGGCATTTTCTGTGGGATGAGCATACAGGGACCAGATTTGTATCTGAGGAGCGTAGGCAGCCATTCTCAGTGTTTGGAGGGGCATTCCCCAGCTTTGTGTTGGAGAACATGCAGCATCCATACCCTGTACTCCTTCAGGCCCAGCTCTCAATCCAGAGTCACTCTGAGCAGCGAAATACCAGACACAATTGGCCGTCACCTCTGGGAGGAAAAGTAGGTAGACACCCTCTTCTACACAGAATGGCTTCCTTCTCATGGAAGTAGGGCAACTCTGTTTTGCTGTTTCCTTGCAGGACCTTTGGACTTTTGGAGATCAATGTGCAGTGGTGTGCCGTGGAATGCAAGTTTACACCAACTTCTCTGAGTAAAGGTTCAGGTTAGGTACCCATCCTCTTCCAGTGTTGCTGAGTGAGAGCTTTTCACTGTGGTAGGTCTTGCCAAACAGACAGACAGATAAAATAATGTTGCTGACTTTCTGCAACCATACTGTGTCCCTTCCAGTTCAGTGCCTGCCAGCTACCCTCAGTGTGACTCAGGGGAAGTGGGTCTGATCTAAAATTACTCACTCCCCAGGAGAAGAAAACAGCAACTGCACAGACAGTTCAACTCCGAGGCAGGCCACATAAATAAGCCCCAAATGTAGTCTGACTTTCGAGGATATAGTTTGAAAAAGTGCTGCAGGACCTGTACCCATGTAAACCCCTTGCCTTGCTGCTGCTTTGCACATGGAAGGGTTTTGCTGTGCCTTCATTATTCTGAAGCACGAGCTGATTGTGCTAGGGTCCAACCAACAAAGTTTTGCCCCCAACACAGACTGTCTTTAACGGACTGTTTTGTTTCCCTTTATGTACTAAGCGTACTGGGGATGCCTATTTCCTCCCGCACCCATTGTGCATCTGCATACAAACACTCACACAGGCACACCAGGACAGTGTGTTTTTTCTGTCAAGCAAAGCTGGTTTTATAGCATGATGCCTCAAGACCTCAGTCCAGCACTGAAACACAGGTGGTCCCAATTTCACCACAGTGAAATAACAAGGCGACTCATGGGCCTAATCACAAGAAGTGCGTTGCTGCAGGAGTCCCTTGTTCAGGAATGATTTCCCACTGACCATTCCATACCTGACCTGATTTCCACATCCTATGTAGAGTCTGTTGGATGTGAGAGCTGATCAGAAACTTGTGAAAATGATGGCTAGACTAGACTGGGCTGGGCTGCACTTGGCAACTTAGGAAAATTTCTCTCTTGCATGGAAGAGCCTCAGGAATATGATGTTACTGTTCAGCCGTATGAATGGCCTTTTCATGTCAGTTTTACAGACACTGAGAATAGATTTTCATTAATCCATGACTTGCAAGAGCAAATTCAAAGTAGTAGTAAGAATTGTGTTGTGCTTTGTTTTGTTGTGAAGAGGCCTTCTTTTGTAAATGTGATGATGTTTATTCAAAACATGAGCACTCCTGCCACATGTCACTATTTTACATGGGTTGATTTTATCTGTAAACCTGCTTTCTCATAGCTTTGAGCAAACGAATTACTCAGCCTTTTCACAACTGGAATTTGAATCATAGAATGTTTGAGGTTGGAAGGAGCTTCTGGAGGTCACCTGGTCCAATCTGCCTGTTTTTTCCTTAGGTCTTGATGTTTACTTTTTCCTTGGGGTTTCTGATGCGTTGATTAAACTACATGGTATTTCTGTGAAGTGGCTAAGAGAGGCATTATGTCCACCTTAAAAATAAATGGGTGAACCAGAGGGAAATGCTTTATCTTCACCCCAGCTGGATATTAAGGTAATGGCAGAACAGGCAGGAAATGCATTAAGGGATTGAGTTGCTAAGCACAGGAGCTTGGTACCGTTTGGGATGCCCTGGGTTTTCTACCCTGTGTGGGCTGCTGTTGCCACCTCATTAGAACGTGAGTGTCCTGTTGGTCTTCCCTCATCTCCCCCTGCTTTGCATGGGAATTTGGGTGTTCCTTCATGTCGAAAATGCTGAAAAGGCTGTCTGTATTTAGGCCCTGGAATCTTAACCTTCCAGCAGAAAGGTACCGAAGTTCAGTCCCACCCTGCGTCATCATTTCTTTCCTGTTTTCATGTTGGTACTGGTTCCCATGGCCGTGAAAGTCTTACAGGGCATATGTGCCCGGACCGCATGGAGATTTTGTCAGTAGCATTAACTTTGCTCCGAGATGTCTGGCAGACTTCTCTGCCTTGTGTCCTTTCAGAGGTGCAGACCCTGCAGGTTGCACAGGATGGCAGGGCTGGTGAGGTGGAAGAACTGCATTTGCCCCGTGGAACCTGTGCTTTGGGCAGGGGCAGCTCAGAGGAGAAGGCGGTAGGGGGGAGGAAAGAATGTCATGGGGAAAGGAGAAAACAAAGGCAGAGGTGTCGGGGAAGAGACCATGTAATATGCAGAGAAGCAGAGAGCACTGGAGGAAAGGATGAGGTAGGGAAGCACGGTTATACAGGAAGCACAGCGTTGAATGCAGTGGAAAACAGAACAAGTCTGTAGGGCAGCAATGTAATGGGAGCTAGGCATGAAAGAGAAGGCGGAAGAGCTCCGCTGGGAGTATAAAACCTAAAGAAAATGGCAGGAAGAAATAAGTAGCTTGAGGGGGAAAAGGGACAAAAAAAGAATTATTTGTGTGCATCCCTATTCATAGATTTGATCAGAGAAGATGAAGGGATCATCATGATTTTATATGATGGTTTGAAAGGATGTGATGAATGAAGCATTAGAAATTATGTACCCAAAGGGATCAAACCATGTCACTCCAGAGGGGAACTGAGGTATAACTGTTGGATCTCTTTCAGTAGGTTAAATTCCAGTTTGGATCTCAGCTGGGAGAAAATTAACAGGAGAGTGCAGAATCTCCTTACCTCAGCACAGGCCAAACAGCAATTTGCCTCTGTGAGTATTAACATCTCAGGCAAAGGCCCATCGGTGCTGAGCCGACAGTGTCTCCTGGTTACCTACTCTTCCCAGGTCGTCAGGATTTTTGTCCGTTTAGCTACCATTCTAACCTTGGCCCATACCTATGCCTGTTTAGTTGTTGGCAGCCAGTAATCTGCCTGACAGGGATGGCCAAATCCAGGAATGCTCTGCTGCTATGGAGTGCCACAGAGGCTAGAAGGAGTGTCTTGGATTTGCATTTGTGAATGAGTGGGGCAGTGGTGTCCGTAGCATCCGAAGAAAACACATAAATTTAAATAACACATGGGACCTCAGAAACAAAGGATTGAACAGCTGCGTCCACATGAGCCCACTGTCACTGACAAGTGAGCTGTATTTGTTCTCTTTTTCTGGCTACAGCAGTAACAGCTGGTCCAACAGG
>NW_010263403.1:5837-10383 GCF_000690775.1 Eurypyga helias
TTTCCTCCTGTCTTCCAAAAAGGCTACTGCAACACTGCTGTTCCACACTGGCATATCGAAGGCTACTTCACTCTGTTACCGATTTTTATTTCAATGAGGTTTCACAGTAACAGCCAGCAGTGCACTCATTTGCTAAAAAGATATCCTCAAAGAAAAATTAGTTCTTGGAAACAGAACACAGTGTTCTTATTTCTGTCTCTTTTCCCTTATTATATGCATATCACTGAGGATGTCCAGAACCTATCTTATTGAGATGGCAATAAACTAGATAACTTAATACGTTACAAAGCCAACTCAGAACAGGATGATCATTCTAATAAGAAACGTTTCATTTTTGTATGCTGTTATATTTCACACACCAGAGCTTCTGGGCCATGAAGAATTTTACGGATTGATTCAAAATTCCCTAAGTGATCTGCTTGCTTAAATGCATACCTTTCAGTGGTTTTGTATGAACACCATGAAGAAGTTTCCAAATTCAACATGCTGCTCATTTGAGCTACCAGGAGATAATCGTATTCCCCTGCTCAGCACCTCTCTCGATGTTACCTGTGACCAACCAGTCGAACTCCAGGAACACACAGGTTATTTGTCTGGGATAGTTGCCTGGGGAGGCTTGTACATCATCCAGTATACCCTGTGCTCCATTACATGTCTGAAGACGGACTGCTTGCAGAGAGATGAGAGACCCTCCCCTTGACTGCTGTGAATGTCCAGGGCAATTCTTTACTTGCTGGCTTGGTCTTAGTCAACTGAATGGCTGCACTGCAGCCACCTCAGGTCCACAGGGAGTTTCCTTCTATCTCTATAGAGACCTGTCCACCTGTTTTCTGCTTCCTTGTGCCACAGGCTCCTTGCTGTGAAGCTGTCCCTTCTTTTTAAAGGAATGCAGCCAAGAGGAATGACTACATGGAGCAACTTGGAGGATCCCCTCTAAAAAGCTTCATTTCAAAGTAGTATAGCACCGTGCAAAAAGACAGGTTTGTGCTGGGGTCTGAAAATACTGGGCCAGCCTTAGCAGGGCATGTTGTCGTGTTCAGATCAACTGGTACTGCTCGCTGGGGAAGGCTGGTGTTTGTTAGACCAAGACCTTGCCGCAGCCAGCACTGCTCTCCATAGTTTCAGCACTGATTTCCCCTCCAAAGTGTAAGGGCTTATTTCCACTGCCTGTATGTGGCATATGGTTGTGGTGTGTGGGTTTTTGTGAGCCTCTGTTACTCTGAAAAATCATTCTTACATAAAAGCATACCTGTGCTTGCCCAGAAAATTTAACATTCAGTTAAGCTGAAACACTACAAGATTTCATGCAATTGTTTAAAATAAAATCCAGCAGATTTCCCAATTATTCAAAGTACTTTATTAAAAGTGATCTTCCAAGTACATCCGTTAAAGATCCGTTTCAACAAGGTTTCTTCAGGAAGGAAGAACTTATGACACAGTTATTAAGCATGAATAGAGTCCTCCCAATTCGTAAGAACAAGCAACCTTTCAGATCACCAGTTCCATTGCTGTAGAATTTTTGTGGTAATTTTCAAGTGCCTAGCCTAGAGAAAATACAGAAAAGAGTAAGGACTCAAAGACTTCTACTTGCATCAGTAAAAGGCAAGTAAGTTCAAACCTTTGTGAAAATTCTAGCTGAGCCCACAGTGTCCTTATTTAATTAGCTACTCTTACCCAGGATCAAGTAGCAAAAAAAGAAATATTAGAGACAGAAGATTTTAATTCCAATTTAAATTTTGATATTTAAAGGTTTTATCTTTAAGTGAGAGATATGACACAGTAAAATACAAAAAGAACCCCCACTCAGCTGGAATAGAGGCATCAGTTTCAGCATGTTCTTCAGGTTTGACTTCAGCAGTCACTGAGATATTCCACCTGCAGAAACAGGAATAATTTCACCGCCCAAGAACCAGAGTATCAGCAAGAGCACTTTATCCAAAACACTCCTAAACAATGATCTCTGAGAAAACTGATCTTCAGAATAAGCTCTGAGAAACAGACCTTTCATAAAAGGTTTCAGATCCAAGCACAGTCCATTTTGAAGTTCTTTTTTAGAGTTACCAAAAAAGCAGTCAGTGTCACAAAGATAAAGGAACTGATCCTGTGTCCCTAGTACAATTAAAATCCCACTGAATCTGATCTTTGTCTTTCATAAGTGAAGACTCCAGGATGTGGCCCACTGGTTCTTCATACTCCGTATTATTTTGTGTTGGCCATCTCAACATGGCTATGCAGAAAGGGTCCTAAGGCTGAGGAGAGAGTCCAAACTCTTTGTTTCCAGAAGAAGCCATGTGAGGAATTGGCCACATGACAGGCATGCTACACATCCTGTCACATTATTCAGGAAACTGTTTAAGTGCTAGGGCAAGGAAATGCTCAAAACTGCTTTCTGTTACATGCAGGCAAACCACTTAAAGGTAACGCCACTGCAAAGGGCAGAATTTGGTCGTTTTTTACTCACAAAAGTTGAATATCAACCAGAAGATTAAAAACAGGCGTAGTCAAGAAAAAAATGATGCAAAGACCTTAGTATGAATCTGCTGGCATTTGGGAAAGATGTGTTTAGTCACTGTGTTTGGCCTTTAAAATCTTAATGAAGTGCACTAATGCAAAATCAGGATACGGACATGGATTCTGCAATTGTTAACTGCACTTAATTTACATAAACCGCTATATGGGAGTTTCACTGAATTGAAGGATGAGAGCGCCTGTTGTTTGATCTGATGGCTGCATGCAACTGTAACGCCTCAGAACTGGGACTAAAGCAAAGAAAAAATGTTCAGAAATATGACTCTAGAAAGAAAGGTGACACTGCAAATAATGGCACCTTACTCATCAGCAAGTCTTAATCATAGATTTTTTGGTTGTATCACCACCAGAAAGGACAGCTGTGTTTTTCACAGTATTTTGCAGTTTTACTGGCTCTGTTGGTAAGACAGAGCTGAAATTCAGAGCTGAACTTCTCAGGATGTCCAAGAGAGCTAGATGCTTCAATTCCATTATGATGCACTAAAGTTTAATACCATAACACCTGCCCTCTTTGAAAATCTAATCAGAAATGCTACACAAAATTCCCAGTGCAGATTCTCTCTCTTATGCTGACAACAATGCAAAAATGAGGGAGACACCCACCCTCTGAATTTTATGGAAAAGCAGTTATTGGCAGACTTCTAAAACCGTTTCACTCACAATACCAAAACTGATACAGAGAGAAACCAGTGAATTTCATAGGTCCTTCTTAGAACTCTGAGTTTAGAGCCTGAATTTAAGTGACTGCACAGCTAAAAACTTAAAAGAGTTGGCAGTCACAATCGCCTGCAGTTCCAGAATGAGAAAATAAGATTGCTTAGACTATTCTCACTACAGTTTCTCATGCAGATACTTGAGCTCACTTACACTATTTCTGGAATAAATTCAGGACATCAAAAGGCTTAGGCTGCTTACCACTCTGATAACAACTACTTTACTCCCTTGAGTCCTTGTACAGAGAATGCCTCAGAGAGACAGACCTTTCAAGTCAGTTTCATTCTTAGAATCCCCTTAGCAAAAAAACCTCAAGTTAATTCATTGCTTATCTTCATGAAAACTGATAGAAGTATCTAGTCCAAAGTAAACCTTTCACTTGTTTCCGAACGAGTTAAACCAGTTCAGGGCAACAGATACTGTCCTCCGTCCCTTCTTGAGAAGGGTAGCCTTATCAAGAGTTGTATGCCTCATTATACCTTGTTTTAGCAAGACAGAGCCAAAAGAAATGCCAAAACATTCACTGGACCACTGTCGCCATCTAAAGGTTGACGCAAAACCAGTCTCTGACTGACAGGACAGCTACACTGAATATAACAGGTTCTTTGGCATTACAAAATATTTATCACAAGAGAGGTGTTTTATGTATTTAGGTAAGTAGAAACGAATATTCCAAAGGACTGCTGAGAGTTAGAGGACAGAAGACAACCCAGTAATGCATTCCATATGTTTCTGATATGCTGCAGGGTTCAATCTCAAAGTCATTCCCGCATAAACTCGACCAAAGTAGACATAACTACACCGAGTGTTAGGTCTACTTAGGATGACATGCAGAAAACGGACTTCTTCACTAGAAAATATCAGTGCTAGTGAGAAAAAAAAGCCCCACCGATTTCATAAAGAATTTTGTTCTTCAGTGTTTGAGATACAATAGGAAGGCAAAACAAGAGCTGCTGCTATCACACTCATGAACAAAGAAACCATTGCTTCTGCAGGCTGTATTTTATGTGTAGCACTTTCTAATAGTAGGTTCATTAGTTTTATCTCCTCTGTTTCATACTTGAGAGTGAAAATAAACTCTTTCTTAAGGGGATTGGCATACAATGTTGCTGGGGAAAAAACAAGACTTCCATTTGATTGTGGAAGATGAGTATCTATGACATTAAGCAGTGTATGTTACAGAAAAATGCTAGTGTTTATAGCAGGTGATGAGATGTGGTACGGTTCAGTTCACAGTCTGGCTCCTCTGATGATACTGACTGTAGGTTAGTGTGTTTCTTTGACACCGCTACAGCCCGTTGGG
>NW_010263404.1:0-16471 GCF_000690775.1 Eurypyga helias
CTGTCCCCATAGCAGAGGGGCTCCTATTTCCTCCAACATGCATCGGATTCTGAGAGTTCTCTGGCATTTTTGAGTGCACTGATCTCTTTGTTGTATTCTTCATAAGGAGAGGTAGTTGAATTTCCTTGTCTCTCAGTTTGCATATTTCTAAAGTCTTTATGAAGGCTTTGAATTAGGCCAAAAGAGACTAGGTATTTCAGGATGTCTGAACAGGTCTAGTCTGTGATGCCTGCTCTTATAAATAATAAAAATGTACCTTCTCTCCAGTCAAGCCTGATTCTTCAGTACTTACTACATATTAGAATACCATATTTTTTCCTCTGCAGATTTCAGAATAATTAAAATTTTACAAGTCTTGGTAACCAAAGATACTGTACCACTGTCATGCAGACCATTTCTTAAGAGTGAGAATACTTGGTCCATGTTATCATAAAATATGCTGACAGTAGAGTTTACACATGCGGAACTAGATAGATGTTTTAAGACCAAAGTATCATCTGCATAGTCTTACATTTCAGCTGAATGTATAAAATTCCAGATCTACATCAATATTCATTGGACTGTATATGTCTTAGAAATGGTATTGGAGAAGTTTTGCTTTGCCATTGATTGGCACTCAGCAAAATTTATACATGCATGAAGTTTCTATGATGTCATTTGAAATGCTTGATTGGAATGGAGTATAATTTAAAGGATTTGCTAAGACAGCAAAAGTAAAATTTCAGCAATGTGTTTCATGACTTTAAATAAAGCTGTGACAGATTGGTATGGTACATTTCATAAGCTTTAAAAGCTTGAAATTATATGGACAGCTTCTAGGTAAAGTTACATTATTTACATGAAATTGAGACAGCACTCAGTGATTCAAAGCTTAAGCATAGTTTTGTTTTGGTTGGTGAAATAGTGAATTTACTTCAAATACAGAATTCAGAGAGCCTAGAGCTGTTAGTAACAAAAAGTCATCTTGGGTACAAGCCCAAAGAGGAATAAATATTCAACATCACAGTATAATTGGTGACAGTCACATTCAGACATTTATGTCACAAAAAGCTGGAAGACAATAATGCTATCTAGGTAGTACAACTGTTACAAAACATAGAGATAGCCATACTTTCCAATTAAGAAGTGACTAAATTCTTACATGGCCATTATGTTATTTTGCTGTCTCAGTAGAGACCAGGCTGGTTGAGGAACAGCTTTATAAACAATTTTAATAGTTTGTAATATGTTTAGTTAAAATTTAATTTTGTAACTATTTTTCACAGAAATATGTTGTTTGCTTTTAACAGCTCTGAAGTTAAGGTTAAAAGGGATTAATTTCAGCATGTGAATAATATGTGGTCCTTCTCAAGATAATGCATACAAAAATAGGTCAGTCAGATTGTCTGTAATGCTTTTGTTTGTGGAATAAAAACAAATCTTCAAATTTTGACTTCTATTACATTTTTCATGCTGTTCCACAGCATAATGTTTTTCTCAGATACCCGTGTATAAAGGAATCCCTTTATTTTAAACTGAATGTGTTTTAAAATAACCGTTTGGCTAAAAGTCCACAGAATCCAATGCATAAACCTGCCATTCACCATTCACTCTTTTCATAAGGTAGGTAAATAAAAATTTTCAAGTTTTTGTATTATAATTTTTTAAAATCAATTAATAGATAATCTGATAGAGCTTTATAAGAACAGTGGATAACTTTAACATTAGCAGTGCTGCTGGTCATATAGGTTCTTCAGCTGAATAACTATTTTCTGATGTATCTTTTCTTTCTATTGCATGAAAGTAACATCAAATATCTGTTAAAGCAAAGCTTGAAAAAAAAAGACTTGTGACATGAGGAGTACCCAGGTGTCTTGTACTCTGAGAAATAGTGTCTAGGTTTCTTTGAGGTCATAAAAATAAAAGACACAGTCAAGCATAACATGACATACTCTTGGTCTCTGAAAATGAATTTAACGAGAGACTAGGTATATGGCATGCATTACTATACTTCTTTGAAGCAATGTGGTCACTGAGGGTGAAATTAGGTTTAAAGTAAGATTTAAGTGGTATTGCACAAGTTTCGCACTGGTTCTCCTCACTTCAGTGATTTTCACCTTTAGACCATAACTCTCAGGAATATCCAGAGGTGTGATCCCTTCTGCTGAAGTAGGTGACATTTCTTTATCCTGACTTGATGCAAGAAAGATCCTTTAGGAAATGCATCCTCTGCATTGTTAGGTGTTTCCCTAAAAGTCTCCTTGAACAGCAGCTACTGATGCTCCATAGCAATGGTATTCTGCTGAATAAATGAGAAACCAAAAGTGCTTGATTTTTTTGTATCCAATATTAAAGCTGTATTCCCTTATGCTGTACATGTAAAGTTCCTGCTTCTAAAGGGAAAGGGATTTTTCCATTGGTACTTCATTGCACAGTTGGATTAACTTCAGAAATAAAATAAGTATCTTCCACAGCTATGGAAAATGAGTTCTGTCCCCAGTGAATAAGAATTAATGTTACATTGGGCAAGAAAAGTAGCATTTTAATGAAGCATCTGCTCTCATGCACCTCTTCCAGAGAAGACACCTGTGAATCTTTGCCAAATACTTATGTAGTTCAGTTGGATTTATGTTGTTTGGCTGAGTGAAGAAACTCCTATATGCTCTCTTTGGCAATTCAAACCTTTGTAGAAACCTGATTTACAGTTGCCCAGGAGAACACTGGGTCAGTTTTCACTATGTTTTCATTTCAGAGACAATCCAACCTAAAATTATTTTATTCTTAAATCAGTGGGACAAATATTTCTGCAGACAAAGGTACAACAGCAGTTGGTTTTTTTTGTACCCACAAATTCCCTCAAAATGAGTCAGAGTATCCCTCACAACTGCATGGTGTCTTTTCAGTTAAATATATAATGAATTCATTTTTTATTTTAATTGTCTTTTTAATTTGATTATTGTTATTTCAGACATTAATCAGCATCCTATTAAACTACCTCACAGATATTAATTATGCCCCAAAATAGCCCTGTGATATACAGTCAGGGAAGAATTAATCCTCAAGGGATAGGAATTTCAAAATTTTCTTTGCTATGGAATACAACATTTCAATATATTAAAGTCTCAGTATTTATTGGCTTGTTCAGACCAAGTCCATTAGGGTGACTGAAATACTTGGCACTAAAATCAGAGACCAGCTACCAAATGTTTGTACAGGTATTTTCCCCACAAGGACAATTCAGATGTCAACAGGTATTTTGTAGTACATTACCACATATCTGGCATTAGAAAGAAAAGAGAATTCCTGGCTGGGAACCACTAGTGCCAAACTGCATTCAAAGGCATCTAGAATCTAATTCAAATAACAAACCAGGAGAGAAGAAATCATCCCAAGAAGCCAGATATTTCCACACCCTTATCAGTTTTCCACAATTTTGAAAAGCAGGGACTGACTCTATGTGGACTGCATTGGGATTCATTCATATTTGGTGGAATAACAAATGACACCTGTGACAGATGCTTGCAGTGTAAGGTGTGGAGGATCATTTTCAGTTATTAATTTTTTTAATAACCGTGGGCAAAATTATGATCTAGGATTTGTAATTATCCATTGCATAAAATAACCTCGTAATCTATACAGTGAGCTCTTCCTATTTACCACCCCAGTCCTGCAATGGAAGGATTTTCTGAGTTTAAATTCTGGAATCAGGACAATCTGTGATTCCTAAAACTACAACTTTTGGGAAACTTGGTATGTCTTCATGTAATAAGTGGTATAGATGAGCCTTTGGACAATCTAATTTGATGAACGATAAGATGGTATCTTGCAGCTGGCATCCTCATCAATCTTATGTCTTTGTCATGTTTAAGGTGAAGGTATAAAGATCATGTACCTTGGCAGCAAGTGAAGCTGGTGGTAGAGTTTGGCATGTTTGAGTGCCCCTAGTTTATCTGGGCTTAATGTCCCCACTTCCAGTCTACCTCCACTAGCAAAGTAATCATGGCACAGCGTGCTTCAGGCTTGCAAACAGTTTTTTGCATTCTGCTGGCTCTGCTTTCTGTGTCTCAGTGGTTTTGGATTGTTAACTTTGGTTGAGCTGCTTTTGCAGTTCAACGAGCATTTATTTTCTTGCTACCTACTCTATATGTATGTGAACCCCTATTGCATTGACACTGTTGAATCTGAATGTTGTTTTGGAAATGCGGAGTTGAATATTAAGGAAAACTGCTGAGCTAAAGCTGATAGTGATTGAAAGAACAGCATATGTGTTGTGTACAAGGTTTAGCTGGTCATTTATGATAGCAGTGGACTGGTATAGTATTATCCTGCTACTTATTCTGTTAATACTCTTTACAATATTGATCAGTTTCTAAGGAAATAACTTCAAATAAATGTTGCAGCATGTTATTGTAATTTGGAAGACCCTTTCGGTCAGAAACAAGATAATTTGCTAACTTGTTTTTTAGCTATTATCCAGTTCTACTTGCAGAAGAAATGAGAATGTTGTAAGCATCATCATTTCTTCCATTCAACAAAATTCTTCAGTATGAGATCACTGTTGCAGAAACCCTTGCACAGATATGGTTCTGTTGATCTCCTTGGAAAGTTCCTTGTTCTTTCCTGTCAATATGCTAATTATATACCTAGCGAAGGTCAGTGTCCTTTTAAGTCAATGAAGCCACTTTAGGTCCAGATTTCAGACTTGAAAAAAGGTCAGAAGAAAGTATCCAGAAATAATTTTATTTATTTTATTATGAATTCAGTAAATTCACTCAGGCAAAATATTCTAAGAATTTTACATACTGATCTACTCTTAATTTATATTTTATTAAGCTGGTAGTAACATATACCTGAATATGGAACATAATGGAACAAGTTTTTGAAAATCTCTAGTATAGCAGCCAAGAATTATTCTTGGCTGAATGAAATCTGTGAGTACTTTGCAATCAATGGAATTTTTCTCCTCTGGCTGTTAAACAGTCCAGGTTTTTACCTTCTATGTAATAGTTGTAACACTGCCACACTCCAGTACTTCCAGCTTAAAGGATTTTTTTTCTCTTTACAGTGGAGTTTATACAAGAAAAAGGTGTAGTTTTTCATAGTTTGAGTGGCAGTAACTCAGAATTATTTTCATACCTGGCTGTGTAAAATTGTCTATCTCAGCAGAGTCTGCTTAATAAGCAAATACACAAGCATGCAGACTACCTGGAATTTGGAATAAAAACTTCTGTTCCTCTTCTGAGAAGGCACATGCTGATGGGAAATGGGTAGTAGAGATACCTTAATCAGGACTGCTATTATTAGAGACAGAATTACCATGCCACTTCTATTTGGTCAAACTCAACTGATGTCAAATAACTGCCAGTACAGTGGGAGTTAGATCCTGCATAGAGAACACCTCCTTAGAATAAACACATGGCATCAGTACCAGAATATCAGAAATAAATCTTTAAACTATGTATGCATGTCTGTGCATGTTTGATTATAACTGTAATTATATGTTCGTGAATGTACATGGAGGCCACTGGAATTTTCCCTCAGGAACATATGTTTTATGGTACTTATAAATTATTTGTTTGTTATATCTAAAAGGAGTGATTCTGCTACTTATCCAAGCTTTTTCTTTGCTGCTTAAACAAAAGTTCATTGTGCTATATCACAATTTGTTCATTCCTTCAGCTATGTGTAATCTTCTGCAACATTTAATCCCTTTTCCATCGCCACACAATCATCACTTCAGCAATTGCATTTGGTCTTCCTAGATGTTTATGCATATTGCTCATCTATATTCAAGGAATTATTCAAATGGCCTCACATATTTTCAAATCACTTGGGGATGTCTGTCTAGAAGCTGTCCTCCCTGTATTTCCCAAACGAAGAATGCAGAGAAGATGACACTTAATTTAACATGTAATGAATTCCCATATTTCTTTTCACAAATAAAGGACTTTTTTTTTTTTTTTAATATATATTGGCTTTCAGCATTTTAACTAGTATCCAGCTTGCTATCCAAATTAATTTCAGCTGGATTGTTTTTAATCTGAGCTCTTTGGAAGAAAGGGAGAGTGCTATCCTCTGAGATTTTGTGCACATTCCTCACATGCTATCTAAGGCCTGCTCCATGGAGTTCTGGTCTAAGATTACTTTTACCGATTTTCCTTGCTTTCTGTATCAAAATGCGACTATACAATAAAATGGTCAGGATAGCGAGAATTTAAAAATCTTACCAGTTTTATGGTGAATATTGGTTACATAGCCATTCCTGATGACCTGATTTTTTTTGCTGACTGTCCTGATAGCAGGCCTTCTAAGAAAGCTATTGCATAGCTATGAGTTTTTTTCTTATTCAGTGTAAAGGCTGCAAATTATATGGGTAAAACATGCATTAACATTTTAAAAAACATTTCAATCTGCCAAATCTGAATATTAATATTATCATAAATTTAATGGTTTAGTAAGTACAATCCAATTTCATCAAAGAGACTAAGAACATTAGCCAATGTCCAATGTTTAAGATTTCTTATTCTTTCCTCCACAATCAATATTTTCCCACAGTTTTAACAGGAATAAAAGTGTCAGTCAAATAGAAAGAAGCCTGAAATACCTATGCCAAATCTGCTTCTGTCATCCATTATTTGTCCCCACTTCATTCTGTTTTATTTTGTGTCAGTCAAATGAGTGTATGATTAGAAGATTTATTATGTAATTAATTATATGCAATTAATTTGCCTCATTCCAGGAACCCCACATAAATTTATGCTCCTTTATTATTCAATATAGTTGACCAGATGTTGGAAATGAGCACCTGTTAGTTTTTAGTCCTCCAGGTTCTTTAATATATGCTTGACTTCATGCAAGTGGTTAATGCCTCCGATATCGGTGGCAGTGTTCTCATGTGTAGAGTTCAGTATGCGTGTGTAAACACTGAAGGATTTAGCACATGTGCAACTTTATTCAACATATTATCCTATCATTACACCAACAAGAATTTCTTTCTAAAAACCAAAATCCCAACAAACTATTTGGAATTTTTCCATCTGATTTTTGAGAAGCAGAAATACAAGTTGGCCAGCTTGTCTCCAGTCCAGCCTCCGAGAGTGCAGAGCCAATGTGCCACACTCGTATCTGATGATCTTTCAAGCAGCTATTGAAAGCATTTTTATTCTGAATATTAAGTGCTTTCTGCCTCAAAAAGAGTTTTCAATGTCTTTCTTAAGATGATTTTCAGAGTCAATTGAATTACAGAATATGGCAGCTGTGAAGAAAGTGATTTAGACTGCCCCGGAATGCCTGATACTAAATTGGATTCCTGGTCCAAAATTTCTAGCCAACAAAGCAGAGTTCACTTTGCACTTCTAATCAGAAGTCAGGCAGATCATTTGTTATCTAGCTGTCACGGACAAGTCCTTGTAAAGTAAATCATTAAACCTCAGAACTGTTTTCACATGGAAGTGAAGTCAGAGTTCTGCTTGAGAAGGATTTGTAAAAACTATTATAGTCCCACTTTGAATGAAGTGTGAACTCCTGGAAACACGAAAATACAGTCTATTAAGCAAAATACCACGGTGACTCATTACCAAATAACCTAAATAAACCAAAGACCAGTCTACCATAGTGTGCAAGGTTTGAAAGTCAGAAGTCATTTTTATGATCATCTAGTACTGCAGGCAGGCCATTCAGTTAATCACTTTAATGGTTTAAAGGACTTCACAGAAGACTTTTATCCAAGGATTTATCCTGTTCATTCTGGTTTATTCCACAGCAGGGTAACAGTTGGATTGTCAAATGAAAGAAAATGACTACGTCTATCAAAATGTGATTGTAGGAACTTGAAAACTAACAGGTACATTTTAAAGAGATGTTAGTGAGAGAGAATGAGTGAGGTACACCTAAGAAGAAAACAAATCTAATAGACTATAAAATCAAGCTAGGAAAGAATTACTGGGAAACAACAAAATACCTATGTCTGATTATTCCTCCTTATCATTCCCATGGTCTCTGAATACTAAGCAGACGAGTGAGAATGTCACTTTAGCAGAGCATAAATTATTTTAAAAAATAAATTATCCATATTGTGAAGAAAAAGGAGAAATCATATTGCAGGCCAAAATGATAAAGATCTGAAAGCAAACTGAAGATAGAGGAAGATAAACTACAGTATAGCGATCTTAGGGGGAAAATACAGGGCTGTGTGTTTGTACTGTAAGGGCAAACTGGGATAAATCTGACCATAGCTAAAGAAAGGGGCTGCTCTTGGAGAAGAGCCCAGACAACTGAAAGAAGCTGGCAGAGAACATGGTGGTGAACCAATCTAGGACTTAGACAGCCACATTTCAAAGGAGAAACTGCTTTCCTTGGTTAGCATGCAAAGCCCAGAAAATTTTGGCAACAGCAAGGAGTAATATTTCTATGCATAAGACATCATCAATAGTAAAGGTAATAATAAATCAGTTTTATGACAGATCCATCCAAAAGTATTGTGCTGACTGTGATTTTACTTTGACACTTATATTTCCTAGAAATATGCCTGATCAGGAGATACAGATACTCATAAACATAGGCTGTAGGTGTTCATTTTGTATTTCATGCATTTCAAGGGCTTGCAAGGTTAAGAAAAGCTTACAGTTTTACCTAATGCAAGCATACACGCAGAAATACAATATCATCTGTATCTACTTGAACTCTGTATGAGCACAAAGGTTGCTAAATGGTTTTCAGGGTTTTGACACATAATTCATTGGTGCAAAAAAGTAGTTTAAGCTCCTCCATTAGTGAAGTTTTTTGAGTGATAGAGAAATGTCAGGCCGTCTTTGCTCAGCTGAAGTCAGTTTATCAGAATTGTCATTGATATGGTTTAGCCGTGATACAATATCCTGAGGTTTGAAAATACTCTGCACACATAGTATTAGACTCAAATGCCTAGTCATGCATATGTTGCCCTTGTAGAGTAAAACAGTCTGAGTGCCCTTTGCCATATTTTCCTTTCATTTGTATCTTTTAGTCGTAATGATAGTTATGTTTGATGACTTTGATTCTGGATTTTATATTAAAACAGTAACAGCAAAAAAGAAAATTCCAACAAATTCAAAGATAATTAATTGACGAGTACAAAATACATCCACCTTATTCAAGTTTAGTCAGCCAAGAACTGAACACAGTTAATTAACAGTGTTCTGTTTTTTATAGTTTTCTGGCTTGAATAAATTATTTGGACAAAACCTAAGTTGCAGTTTCAGTTCTGCAAGGTACTGGTTTTCTTATAGCTCCAGCCCAACAAAGATTTAGGTTTAGATATAAGAAAAGGAAAAGATATAAACAGAGCTGAATAACATATCCAAAACTTGAATCTATGTCGTTTCCTGTATAAAGCCTTGGAAACTTGAACTCCCCAGTTAGGTCCCTGATTGCTCTGCACCTAGGGGCACCTACACTTTCCAGCATTTCTAGTTATAAGGAAATATTTTCCCAGATCCTGCTTATGCCCAGCTGGAATCTAGAAACTAGAAAGATTATCACTTTCATCTCATAGGAGCCCTAGAAAATAGACAAGCTCTGAGCAACTCTCATAAACATTAAGAGGATGTATATAATTTTTCTAAAATGCCACTGCAGCTGTTTTTATTTTTAAAATAGTACTCAAATTTTATATAAAAGCCTTGTGATTGGAATACGTAGGCACTGGCATGCCAGAATCAAATCCCTACATCTCCCACCATTCATTAGTGTGCTAAAATCACTAGCCTGCGTGGATTTATGCCACCCTGCAGTATAAAATGGGAGATTTTTAGAGCCAAGAAGAGAGTCTGATGTAGTGTACTGGCTAAGATGCCCATTTATAGAGGACAACTCTTGTGACTCTGCTCCCTGTGCCAAGCACTGGCCAGCATTTTGGATTTAATAGCCAGTGGATGACAAATAACTTGGCTTTGAAAACGTCGAACAGTGTTCTCCTTCCTGGCTGTTTTTAATCCAGTAGCTAATAACAAGTAAGTAAATAACCCGTGGACACTGGCATGGACCCAAAAGCTACCTCTGAACTCTGGTCCTGGAACTGTACCCCAGCAGAAGGCAGAAGGAGAGGAGACTGAGGTGATGCCTCCTGTGCAGGAACATTGCCAATATTCCTAACTGAGAAAAATAAGGCAATAAAAAGATGAGTCACTGCATCAATCACTGGGCTACCAAATGCAAGACAAAACCAGGCACTGAAAGAATCAGTTCGAAGGTGGGTTTTTTTTCATTTTTAAGTGAATGATGCTTAGTTAACCCTCTTCAGTCTCTAGGTCATGGTGGAGCCCATCTTGTGTAAGGAACCTACTATCTTGTATGTGATGGGGTTTGAAAAAAGACTGCAGCCTGCAGCATTCCTCTTGGCAAGCTTCAGGAATGAACAAGAGATTGAGGTTTCCTTTTTGAGGCATTTAATCATGTGATGAATTCTAGGTTTTCATATCCAGTTTGAAGACCAGATGTCTGGCACCATGGTGTTAAACTTGTACATAATCAAGTCTCTATCGCATCTAGTCTTTAGTTATATAGTTAGCTTCAGCTTCAATGAACTGTTGATGCGTGTATAGAGTTAATTGTTCATAAACAAATATGTATGTTTACATACTTCTTGAGCTGGGAAAAGAACATCTTGATACTATCCCATCCTATTGTTATTTATGCAATTTTATGAATACCTATGTTTGTGTGTTTGTATGTATGCACACACAAACATATAAACACATATGTGAAAAGATCAACTCTGCTGAAATCAATGGCCGCATTCCCTTCAGCTTCAATAGAATGATGGTCTGAATCTAGGCCTTGTTGTGCATGATTCACAAGCTGTAAGCCATATATATTATACACCTCTTAATTTACTGGATTGTTTTTCTCTTTTAAGGAGGTAATACATTTTTCTAGGATGAAATACATTATTTGGCAAAGAGTACTAGTGGAAATAAGGCCAAATGTTCTAGTAACAGCCAAATTTATTCAGAAATTATTCCAATGTGAATTAGTTCAAAGAGAAGCTGAAATATAACTCTGACAATAATAATGATTTTATATTGTGTGTTTTTATCCTATTTAAATACTTTACCTATAAAAGGCATTTCAGTAAATGCTCTCTGTCTTGGGAAATAGATGGTCAGTGAAACATCTTGGGTTTCTTGGGATTTTGTGGCTGGACTTATGCAAGAGTTTGCAGATGTGGTTAACCTAAAATATGCATGTGTTAAGTACCAGAGGAAGAATTGGGAATCAGCCCCCGATTACATCAGTTTCCAATTTCTTCCTTTGATTTTTTTTTTTAATAATTTTAGGCAAGACTTCTTATACTGCTTTCTGCATCTCTGAGATAAGGATAGTGAATTCCTTCTCTTTGAAAAAACATTTTGAGAAATATAAGTAAAAAGTGCTATGTAAGAACTTTGGATTATTATGGTAATTTAAGATAATGAATGTCATCCTACAAAATAACTCAGAAAGAGTTACATGAAATACTAAATTTTTTTTAACTTCTTGAGTTTGAATTGCTGTTCACTTTCTAAGCCCAGAGTGATGCTTTGTTTGAAATTTCTTTTGAAATAATTTCCACCCATTTAAGCAGTTTTGACTTTGCTGCAGAAATGGTACAATAGTAGCATTATAGTGAGTTAGACTGCTTGTCAAATGCAAAACCTAGATTTTCATTTCCTTACATCTTGGTGCTAGCACTGTTCAGCTATCTATCAGCTAAATGATTTCCTGTCACACAAATAGCAGTTGACATGTCTGCCAATCAGTGCTGTTCTCATAAATTTCCAAGTTAAAGAAATCGGATTCAGTGTTAGGCACTATCTTAAGAGAATGAACTATTTAGTTGCATACAGGAAACCAAACTTTTTTGGTTTGTATAGTTCCAATTTTCACTGCTTGTATAACAATTCACAAGTTCTCTGAACACTGGACAGTGTTGAACTGAAACACATCTGAGCTATAACATCAAATGCACTTGTGAACATCAGGAAGAATAGACTTTCTTGTAAACAAAAGGATTTGTAAATGTGCTAAACTTATGTGTCACAGGGTCACTACTCCAGATTTTGAGTGCTTACTCCACCTCCTGAATGTTGAACATAGTTGCAGAAACATCTTCTCTGCTCCTTTCTACTTAGGCTGGTCTGATTACAGCTGGTAAATAGATATGGATGCAGTCCTTCTTGCAGTATTTAGACTAAAATGAAAACCTGGTATTGGTTCTGCAATCCTCAGATGAATTGCATTCTCAGATAAATTTTCAGATGTTCCCAAACATTTTATAGTTCTGAAGCAAAACATTCTGATAGCATGCTTTTGCCTGTTTGCCAACGATAGCGACATCTTAATCTGACTCAGGTTTAACACATTTGGTAAGTGGATGAATTGAAAGCTGAATGCTTTGACTTAAATTAAGAAAAACAAGAGGTTATGACATCATTTTTCATTAAGAACGTTTACAATTAAACTTTGTGCATACAGATTTAATTGTGAAATCCTTAGTGGGTGTAATAAACAAGCTTTAGTCACATTAAGGCTGAATTGTTCTTGAAAAAAAATCAAGTGCAATCTCTGCAAAAGGTTTTGTTATATTTTAAAAAAGAAGAAATGTAAAATACTCAAAGATTTTCTGCCACAAAAAGAAACAATAGAACTATTCATAATTACACTTCTGTTCATTAAAGTGTCCATCAAAAGCTAAAGAAGAATATTTAAGCCTGCAGTAGTCAGACTGGCAAGTTTATCTGCTGTTACTGCACTGGATTCATAATATGTACCATGGTATTTTGAGTATTTTTTTTTTTTATCCAAAGATGACTGAAACCTCTTTTTCTGGGACTAAAGGGGAAGAAAGAGGGAGATTTAACATCACCAAATGGATCTGCAGTATCTAGTTGAACAACAGAGAAAATACATGAAAAGTTTAAATTACTGCTTAACAAAGAACACAGACCTGATAAAAGAAATAGAAGATTCCATTTTGATTATGCTTCAAGAAACATTGCTATTATTTTATGCTGCAAAATTTTATAATGCAGTAAAAATATTCTCTTTGAAAGTAGTGGGAAATTGAACAGGACTTTAACTCTTCTAGTCTTGTTGTTATTTATTGCTTCTAGGGGTAAGAAGGTTGGACATGATATAGATTTTTTGATCACCAATCCAGGACCAAGAGAAGATGATGAACTTCTGCATAAAGTCGTTGACTTATGGAAAAAGCAGGTATGAACTAAATAACATTCGGTCAAAAAAGACATATTCTACAGTGCTGAATTAAGTGTATGTAGTGCTTAAAAAATGTTGACTCATTTTTACAGGTGACTGCGATATTTTGAAATTGAATATTGCTCTATTTGGTTATTAATCATGATGTTCTAGGTACGCCCTCCAGCTCTGAATGCTAAAATTGAAGGTTATCTCAGAAATACTCTATACACCTTCTGTTATATTTTACCCTAAGAATATACAACTGGTCAGAGGTAAGAAATCAAACTAGGTGGAGTTTTGAGTGACATATCAAAACTCTTCTTCTGCTTTGAAACAAAACTGTATTTGTTTAATTTTTCCTTGAGATGGGAGTAGGTTCTCCCAAGGACAACTGCTTCAGGGAGCTCCAGGTTTAAGCATAGTGGGTTTGGGTGACCTCAGTGCGAGGTGAGCAAGTCTGAAATCTTAGGTAACAAAGCCCTGGAATTCTGACTTTCTTTCAGCCCATAGATTAACATTTTTCCTGGCTTCCATTGGAATATTATCAAACTTGACATAGTCCTTCACAATGTTTCGTTTGGAAGAATGCATGCATTTCACAGGGGAATTATTCAGCTAAGGATTGGGTTTGATTTTTTTTTCTATTAAACTTTCTTCAGTTCTCAGCAGCTTTAAAGCTGGAAGATTCTGAATTATAACAGGTGCAGGTGCCACAAAATATTCCTGCGTCAAAAATATAGTACGTTGGGTATAATAAGCTTTTCTACCTTTCCAGCCAGCTAAGATATTTTTCAACATTTACTACCTGTACTTTTCAAAGAAATTGAGTACATTTCAACAAGTAGAAGGCCAACACAGTCTGAAGTGAATCACCAAATGCCCCACTGCTAAGTCAGCTTTCAGTGCAGATAGCCTAGAGAGAATGCTTTTGAATTGATTCTTGAACTATGTACTTTAAATAACATACAATGGGTTAACATGTGAAAGACAATAAAAACAAAAAACTAGGCAAAATTTGACCTTACTATGCAAAGTTATCTGTTTCAAGGTGGTCAAAACCTTTCAGCTGGCTTTAATGGAAGGGTGTCAAACTTGTTTTTTCCTGGTAAAATATAACCTTAACTGAATTCCTCTTCCTTCAGTTAACTTTTGGTCTTTGAAAAGTTAATAGATTATTATTAATTTCTTAGACTTCTATGAGTTCCATCTGAATTGTGTATGGAAAGTGTGTGTATTGAAGTAGATTGCTAGCAGGTATAATTTATCATACTCCAATGAAAAACAATGAAGCTGTGGCAATTAATGAGTGTGGAGGAGTCACTCTATTTTTATCTTTTTATTATTTATCTGAAGTTTCTTTCTTGTTCATTCTACTCTGTGTTCTGAGAAAAGTTGCATTTCTTCTTGGGAGTTGTCTTTTTGCCTTCTTAAACAGACTTGAACCTGTAGGAAGCCATGTGTGGGTCCTTCAAAAATCCTGGTTATTTTCACACAGCAGAGAGGAAAAGTGACAACAGGTTGAGGCTTCAGTCTGCCCTTAGTGCAGCCTTTCATTCCTTCTCCCATTCCAACACACTCCACTTACGTTAATGAGAACAATGGCTGTGATCTGAAATGTCTGGCAACTCCTGAAGCTTTTCAGGTCACTCTGAGCTGCTTTCATTAGATAGAATTGAAAGGAAAGAAATAGAAAATAAATTGTTCTTGCTGATTTTTTTTTAAAGGATATAATTTCTAGAAGCAAGTGCAGGGAGAGCATGGGAGTTCAAGGGTGGCCAAGAGTTTGGTGGAAAGATTAGGATTCCCTAGGGTCCCCAGCATGAAGAAAATGTCAGAAGGGGAGATGCATGATGGCCATAGAAACCAAGCCCAAACCAGCTGAGGATTGTTTAAAGCTATGGACAAATATTTTCCATGTTCTGTTTGTCCTCTAGAATTTTTATGGCTTATATTAGGCTTATACTACTAGCTATACACCCTCTTTACTGTGGCAGTTGTAATATACAGGCTTTTACCAGCACTACTAAAAAATAATCTCCCAGCAAAATCAAAATGCAAAAAAGAGTGAAATTATGCTCTTCTTGCCTCTTTATTACCTTTGATTTCTATGGGGGAGTGTAGGACACAAAAAATACCCAAACCTAAAGCACTTTTGTACTTTTTGACAGTACACCTGTCGTCTGCTTCACAGCTTTCCACTTTTGTGCTACTGCTTCAAAGCCCAAATTCATCAAAGAACATCACTGAGGTCACAATGTTGACTTCCTTTCGGCAGTTCTTAGCGAAGTTCTGCATATTTCTGTTCTAAACTATGAATCTCAGACTTATTAGTTTAAAAGGGCCTTTTTCTTAGCTGAAAAGTTTAATGTAACAAGATCGTTCTACTGGAAGCTGTTGGAAACTAAGTGGTTAAATCAACACCATCATGCTCTTTGATGCAGCATCACCAAGGATAAATGGGCTGAGGAACAGAGAACACAAAGTGTCCATTGAGCTTCAAAGTAGAGTGGCAAAACGGAAAAGCTGCAATGCAGCACACAGGTTATAGTTTTAATGGTTCCAAAAAGCTTCGTAAAGAAAGAAATCACTTCTGTGGGTTAGAGTTTGGAAGTCTGTGGGCAAATAGGCTGAGACATCTGTGTTGATGAAGCTTCATTCAGCTACTGTGTAAAGACATATTAATTTTTTTCCTAAAAATGTATACAGCTATGTTTAGCAGTGTTCCTTTTGTTACGTATGAACTTTAAACATAGAAAGAGATAACATTACTACAGACATTCCTGCACTTTTCATTTTTTGCCTTTGTATTCAAGTAAGTATAATGTTGCATTTTTCCTTTGGCTTTTGTATAAGGAGGAATGTAGATTCCTGTCTGGGCTTACTTCTTTTAGTATATTAGTGGTCTGGTTTAGACTCTATTATTCTCTCTTGCTAAGGTGACCAGGTCAGAAAGAGGAAGGCTTGATGTCCTATTGAGGTGGATGATAAGAAACAAGTAACCAGTCTCATTTCTTCATTGCTGGAAACATTTTTTTGTAAACAGGGTTCACAGAACAGCAGCACATACATTATTGAGTGACAGGTGGATTTTAACAGCAACGAATCCTGTTTATTAGACAAGATACAGAAACTGTTAAGAGGCCAGAACAAAGAGCTTATTTTTTTCAGATGAATGCTCTGCCCATAAGAATGCAGAGCTCCTTTTGGAGCACATACCATGTCACCTTTTGACTCAATGCATTATGATTTTTGTTTTTGTTGCATTCTGGCTAAGCTT
>NW_010263405.1:0-20432 GCF_000690775.1 Eurypyga helias
ATTCTGTGATTCTATGATTCCACTAAGGAATTATACTGAGGAGTTATACTGCTGAAAATACTGCTCAAGGAGGCAAGCTGATGCTTTCCAGCTTGGTCGAAACAAATAAGGCTGCTGAAACGAGAGGAGCTTTCTGAGAGCCTCTGGTTCCCAAAAATGCATAATGCAGTAGGTTGGTTGATTTGGCCACAACCCTTGGTTCTGTCGTTCGCTCTCAGCTTTGCCTCAGTCACTGACCTGCTCCTTGAGCATCTCTTCTTTGTTATCTTCCCTGAACTGTTGAGGTTCTATTGCAGATAAAGTATTTACTGTAGCACTTACTCATTTCTTGTATTCTTTCCATTCTGTAGAATCATGGTAATGGAAAATGTCAACAAACCTCAGCTATGGAACATCTTCAATCAAGTTACTATGCAGTCTCAGGATGTCCGTCACCATCGCTTTTGTCTCCGCTTAATGCTGAAAAATCCTGATAATCACGCGTTGTGCGTCCTAAACGGGCATAATGCCTTTGTGTCAGGCAGTTTCAAGCACGCTCTTGGTAATGTCATCAATGTTCTGATAGTAAGAAATATGCAAGTGAATGATTTTTTCAGAGAAAGATTAATTGAAGGCTTTTTTTTTTTTCATATATCAGAAAATTCCAGCTGGCTTCACAGTGTTAGTCTGGTGCTTTAATTGTTTTGTAAACAAATCAAAGCATCACTGAAGAGTTTTGCTAATAAAAATTTAGCTGGTACGTTTCAAGTTTAGGACACGTTGCAAATATAACCAACTGGCAAAGATAACTGAAGGCTAATGATAATAAAGAACCAGAAGGACAGAAAATTTAAGACAGACCAATTTAAACAGCCAGTTGGTTCGACATTTTAAGCAGGCCCTGGAAGTAAACCTACTGCTTTCAGACAAGCTCTCCAAATGTCACACGTAAGATGTGTGTCCTCCAGGTTATAAATCCCAGCAAGGACCACATCTGCCTTTTGTGTCTGATTGTTTTCTGCTTAAGTTTTTACAACATAGTCTGTGTTCTTCCTTCAGAATCCATAAAGTGCTGAAAAGACAAAGTTTTCTCTCATGTTTTTTCCTGTGTATTTTGATGGAGGTATACTAAACTGTTTCTTCTCCTAGTTCACACTTCTAACTTGAAGATTTTCTTTTTTGTACTTAAATTCTCAAGGAATGCTTTTCACAACAAACATCCTGATTTGATTATTTGCTTTCAGGACAGTATGTGCAAGCCTTTCGTGCAAAACCGGATGAACCGCTGTACAGTCTTTGTATTGGCTTGACTTTCATCCACATGGCATCTCAGAAATACGTGTTGAAAAGGCATGCTCTTCTAGTACAGGTGAGGTAGTGTGTTATTTTTACCTGAAGTGTTTCCTGGCTTTGTATCTAGCAGACAGTTATTGGCCACAACATGCTCTGTTTAATTAACTTTTTGTAATGAATACAGCATTTCAAAAGAGGGAAGTGGTGAAACATGAAGACAGATGAGTGTGCTTTTGAACTACAGTTATACCCATCTGAATCTCCTCCCCTTTTAGTTAAATGCAGCTTTTCTGCTATGCGCATACAACAGTTACTCACACAGATGTTAGTAGCTCCCAGCTGTGTGTAAAAATACTACTAATTTCAGTCTCAACGGCTGTAGTCTGGATTTTCTTCCTTGCCCTGCCTTGCTGGGAACAAGTGCTGTAGAGTAGGATCTATGCCACGTGCCCTCTGTAGACATGTCTCGTAAACTGCGTTGTTGAACCAAACTTTAGATTTAGAAAGTGAGGGGTTTTTCCCCCCAACTTCCTTTTCGCCCTTTTAGGTGCCCCTTACAGCTCTCTCTGTAAAGACCTTAGCACTCCAGTTTAGGCTATCCTCAACTTTTTCAGCTTCCTTATTCAAAGTTTTCTTGTGTCTGCCAGATCCAGTTACGAACCACAGGCTGATTATTCCCAAACAGAGTCTTGACAGTAGTTCCCTCTACTCTCTACCAAGTCCTTTCACTAACTTGAAATACCTTTTAATTCCTGTGGTCGCTGAGCTCAGAGTCAGCAGAATAAGGTGAGGATCCTGAGCTCTCATGACTTCTGAAATTGCAGCTCGCACCAATTTGGACAAAAGCTGTAGGACCTCAGCTACTCTAAAACAAGACCCATTATGTCAGTATCCAACTTCAGACATTTTGAGCTTGCCAACTTTGGCCTAATTTTAATATTTTTATCCACTTCTTTCTGTAATCAACCTGCCTTTCTTAGAGGCTGCTACGTTCTCCTTTTGTAACGTACTTGCACTGTGTCCTGTCTACGTTACCCTCTGGTGATGCAGCTCCCCGCTTTCTCTCATTTCTTGCTTACTGAACTCAGTATTTTTACATCCTCTCTTGCTCCTATTGTAGTTGATTAAATAATTCCACCAGTGACATACTGGTGACCTCAGTCATGATCCTTAGGTGTTTGTGTCTGAACCCCTCGTGTTGAAGGGGGTGTCCTTTGGCTGCATGGGTTTTGAGGGCGTCAGCTCTTCCCAGCATGAACCAGACTTGTGTGTATTACATAAACACATGCAGACATACTTCTGTATTTATCAAGCAAGTGCCCCAAGTCGCTACACAAAGTAACTGTGTGTTCAGTTCGTTAGCAACACCTACCCATTGTTACCAGTGGCAGTGAGGCTGGCAGAGCACACTCTTCATGGTCTCGGCAATCAAATGTGCCTTACTTTTTGCCTCCGCTTTGCATGTGGTTTAGTGGGGAAGCATGAATCAAGTGTTTAAGTAGGTACATTGAAACACGTGTTCTGCAGCATATTTTGCTGCCGTCCTCTTAAAGGGAACCTTGACAAATGTGCACTGTATCTGTGTAGGGCTTCTCCTTCCTTCATCGGTACCTGGACCTGCGTGGAGCATGTCAGGAGTCTTTCTACAACCTCGGCCGTGGCCTCCACCAGCTGGGATTACTGCACCTGGCCATCCACTATTACCAGCGAGTACTTGAACTTCCTCCTCTCACCCTAGAGGTACTGTGTCTTTTCAGGCGACAGACAGAGAATGAAGTCAGGTCAATGTTAGTAATTTAGAGCAGGTACATAAAATCTGTGTAGTTGAGTTTCCTTCAATTTGTATTGTAATTCCCTGTCCTTGGGAGCCCAAATCTGTTGTCACATACACATTTATGCATGTGTTAATTTCAGAGGTTTATAAAGTGGGAAGGTTTACTAATAGGCTGAAGAAGCAGCAGAAAGGGCTGCTAAATAACTTTACCTGAACACATAGCTGAACTTCATACATATTTCATGCAATAAATCATAACTGGAAGGTCTGTATACTCCCCCATGCTATAAAGAGTGCTCTGGAATAACCTGCATCAGTGTTACGAATGCCTAAATGCACCTGAGCCATAGTTCTGCTCTAATTGAGCTGTATCAGATCATTTTAATGGATGTGTCATACATTTACAACTTCATTTTTGCCTAGCTTCGGCAAGGGTGGGTAGAAAAATCCCAAATGCATTCAGAAAATGGGAAGGCCGAGTTAGAAACACGGGTGTTGGTGAGCACAGGGAGCCCCGTGCAGCAACCTTGTGTCTGTGTGGAAGACAGCAGCATTCACATTCTGATTATAGAAGCAAATTCTTTGCATACAAAGACAGGTGAAGATTGTAGTTTCCTGGTTTATGAGCTGGCTCATACCTAATTTCTAGCTCATATTTTGAGCATGTAATTATGTAACTGGTGACTAACAAGTGGGAACTTGGTGAAGAGGGAGGGAACAAGGAATACTAGTAACTGAAAGCCTATATAAGCCACGAAGATGTGATTTGATTCCACTGTAATTGCTACTCATGTTTCAACTTTATACTATTTCTACATGTAGATAACTTTGTTAAATCATCATTTTTACAGGGAATAGAAACTGATCAGACAGACTTGAGAAGAGACACTGCCTTCAACCTGTCACTCATTTATCAGAGCAGTGGAAATACAAGGATGGCGCAGAAGATGTTGTATACCTACGCAGTGGTATGATGAGGTTTGTGACAGGTGGAATTGACTCTTTGTGTTAACCTTTGTGTTCCGCAGTGCTGGGGAAACCGGTTTTATGTGCAGATTTTTCCACAGTCGGTCAGAGACCTGGCCTGTGCCCTACGTAGTTTTGTGGGCTGCTTCTGCCATTTGAACTGTGTCACGTACGGTCAGAAACTGCCTGTTCAGAGTACAACCTGACGTGCTCAAGTGTGTCTGCTATGAGGCCTGCGCCCTTGATGCGCCGCTCTGAACGCGGTATTCAGTCTTGTACGTAGGATCGAACAGTGACAGGTGAAGCCCAGCACCTGTTGTGGGGATTTTAAGGAACATTTACAATGTGCAATATTACAACCAGTTACCAGTGAGGCTGTTCAAGGAGCCATATTCACTGGGGAGAAGGGTTTTTTAATATGCAGCATTAAATTGCTGTAACATAGAAGAAATGGGCTCATACTAATCCCTAGAGGATGGATAACTCAGTATTTCAGGACCTTTAAAGTACTCAGAATTTTCTAGTTCCTCTTCCTAGCAGCTGTTCTGTTTGAAGGATACTGATTTCTGTTTTACTGAAATCATTGTGGCCTTTGTTCTTCTTTTGAACTTGTTAATAAAAATTCCGAGGTTAATGATAATGTTCACTCATTCTCAGCAAACACAATATCCTTCTGAATGGCTTATAGCAAAAATTAATATAATAATATCATACAGCTTATTAATTAACATCTTTTGCAAACGGTTTGGGTTTTTGATTACTTCTGACAGTTGATCAGTAACATGAGAGTGGAAGCATATTGCTTCCTACCCAGCAGGAGAAGCAGGATGCAATGCTTTATCATAGAGTAGTGATCTTAAAGGTAAGGCAATTTTATTCCCTGTTGAGAATATTCCATAAGCCTCACTAAGAGAATCAGTTTGTCAAACTACTTGGTTTAACCACGGTAATTGTGTTCGCTGTTTATTGCTGAAGAACTATTTTATACAGAACACTAACTCAAGGCACGCATAAAAGCATCCGATAGTCTTAGAAACCGAATCACACCTTTTCAGTTGTGCTTCCTGATGCCAGCATGGATGAGCATAGAAAGCCATTTGCCATTCACTGAAGGCCACAAACTTACAAGAGAAAAAAACAACCAACCTTTCTGCTGCTTAGAAAATTAATTTTTAAATACAACAGTTACTCTAACTTGAGAGGCTTAGTAGCTACCAATCCATGGGAGAGGCTAGAAGAGCAGACCTCAACTACAGATCCTGCAGGTGGGAGCTGTGGTGACAGCCGTGTTGGATTACAACTTTATTGAAATTACTGTTTAAAGACAAAAATAACAAGATCCGGTCTGTCATGTGCTTCCGCTGTTCTGAATGGGGGAGCTGCCACTTGCCCTGCTATGGTTTACACGCGGAGCAGGCTCTGAGCAGACAAACCAGTTTGCTTTCAGATGAAAACAAGGTAGATGACTTCCAGAAGTGCTCCAGGTGCTAGTGAGCAGTCAGCAGGATTAGACTGGAGCAAATAAAGTAAAAACCGAGACATGTCCAGGACAGCTGGACCAGCTCTTTCATTCTGCATGTGGCCTCCCACGCTGCATCACTCCCTAAAGCAGGCATAGCCAAAGCTGAAGGTACTGGGATACAGTAATCCTTCACAATTACACTGTATCTGGCCGCTTTCCACCCTAAACCTCAAATAAGTTTAGAAGAAGCAACAGGATGTGTTGGCCTTGGAGCTGACAGTCACTACACAACTACAAGTGCCAAGTTTAATGGCCACAGCCGCATTAACCGCACATGCATGGCCCTAGAGAGCAGGGGAGCCTGGAACAAGGAAAGGGTGAAGAGCCAGCCCTCGGGGTGTACCCTGCCTTGGTACAGACTCCCACAGGGGTGGGTGGTACTGTCATCCTGCCAACGCGCAGTTCACACAAGCGAAGCTGCTGTATGCTTTGTCCTTTTGACCAGGGAAAGGTCACAATAATTTGTCCCTTCGTAAGCATTTGCTATGAACACAGGCACTAAATGTACAACCTGTTTGAGAAGACTGTTTTTCAGCTGTGATTACAGTTTGAGTTCAGAGCAAGCAGAACTATTAGAGTTGTGGCTGCTGTTTGCCTGAGGGCGCTGCGGAGAGCGAGAGCAGAGCTGTGCTAAGCCACCCAAGTGGCTTTATGGAGCAGGTGTGGCATACAGGCCAGTTGGGTTCTGAAGGAACCAGCTTGATGGGGACAAACCTAAAGCCCTAGTGCATAGGCCTGCTTTTAGGCAGCACAATTCCATGAAGATCAGGGGTGCTTTAGCTTTAACAGTGTGCTCAGCTTGCTAAAAGGAGGAGAGGCTCTGACTGCCATGAATTAGTCCAGAGTCCTATCACGTAAATTAGTTTAGGAGCAAATTTCTGGAGGAGCAGAATGAGCTAATTCCAGTGTGTCCTTGGGCTGCTCCCAGGCTCCAGAGGTATGCAAACCTTCCCACTAAACAAGTACTGCAGATAACATGCATGGATCCCACAGAAACAAGCAGGTCAGAGTGCAGCAGCACCTCCTGCACTGAAGCCAGGTTGTATTGAAAGCACGTAGAAGAGTAAGCCAGGACAAACAAAGATGAGCTGATCCTCAGTCAAAAAAGCAGGAAAACAGTCCACGTCATAATTGTCTTCAACATACTATGACACAAGCTATCTGTTTTCCTAGTGTTATCCCACAGTAGGATAGCCTGAATAAATTCCACTAATTCTTACAAAGGTAAAGTGATGTGTGGTGTGACATCACACACCTAAATGCTCCTAAAATAGCCCAAGGCTTATGTTCTCTTACAACCCAGATATCATCTACATTAGCAGCCAGTCCTGCCAGCTCCTCCCTGTCCCAGTCACATCAGCATCCAGCCACAGACCCATGACTCTGCCTTCAGTTATTCAGCCCACCGAACCCTCTGCAAACCAGCCCGAGGTCTGCTTTGATAGCACCTGCCTTAGTCTAAAGCTGGTAAAAGAAAAGCGATTAAAGCCAAGCTGTGGCATACCACCAGCATGCAGTTTGTGGTAATGATACGTAAAGAATAACTAATTTGCTGTAAACAGTAGTTTTGTTGACATCAGCCTCACAATGCAAAGCACCTGAGCCAAAAAAGACAAGGTGAAAGGTATGAGTTAATTGAAATCAGAGTTTATGATTTAAACAAGCATTCCTAAGTCTCTACATGGCTGCCCTATGAGCACCTTTCATTTGCATGGCCTCCACAGTGAGAAACAAACCTATCTAGCCTAATGTCAGAGAAGTGAAGTTCCCGATTCTCCCAGTACCTGCATGCTAGGAGGGAGTCTCCTGGCAGTATGGTGCTGCTCTCCCTGGGCTGGGAATCACTCAGCCACATGAGGTCATTTCCTGCCCAGCTCATAGGGCCTTCCTGGTGGCGAGCTGGAGGTGCTGGGTCCCTGTCTGGCTGTCCAAGGAGGTGAAGCTCTACATAGTTTCTCTCCTGGGAGAAGATGCAGCGTTTTATGAAGCTGATGACTGGGGAACCTTTGTCATTGCTAAAGAAGAGATTAAAGTTTTAGCGGTTTAATACATACATCTCTAAAAAACTAATTACGTTGCTATATAAGAACTGCCAATTATGGAAAAGGCTGATGAATCTCTGCAAAAAAGGTAAGCACAGCTTTTGAAAAGGTATCTGTCAAAGGTGTGGGGGAGGGGAAGGTGAACTGCTGAAACAGGTGAACACAGAGAAGAAATTCTGCTAGCTGTTAGCTTTCAGACAAGTCAGCAAGATGTGAAGTATGTGCAGTAGAACCTTCCTAAGTACAGACAGTGCCTTCAAGCTATCTTGTACATGAAACATTCTTTGCTGCTTAAATATGTCCTTTGGCAACAGAGGGGGAAACAACCTAACCTAGAAGAGGGGTCTGTTTGCAATCCCTGTCTAAGGAACTTCAGAAGCATATTTAGGAAGCTGAAATCCTGGCTGATAATAAGCTACCAAATAGTTGAGGGAAGTATCTTTGCTTCCTCCTTTGAAATGAATGCGCTTGCTTTCTTTGCCTCTTTCTTGGAGCTGTTCTCTTCAGGGTTTGTTGGCTGGTGGTTTTTCACAACTTCCAGCTGCAGGCTGTCAAACGTGGGTTTGAACCAGCAGTTGGCTGCTTCCAGGCCAGCTGTGATCTAGGGAAGATGGCATAATCAGAACTGCAGAGAGAACAGCCAAGGCATGCCGTGCTCCAGTTTCAGAGCTTCCTGCAAGAAGGGGCCGAGCAGCCTACAACTGTAGTCTTTCTCCTGTACGCAGGGGTAGGAGCTCTCCTTGATGCCCTCCTCCACTGCTGTGGAGAGGACGTACCTGCAAGGTCCTCACTACGAAGCTGCCCCTCTCTTAGTGGGGTGATGAAGTCAACACAGGTCTCCAACACAGCATAAAATACAGTGGCGCTGGGGAGAGGGGGAAGTGGATGCTGAGTACCAGAAACTTCTGAGAAGGATGAGGGAAGGCTGACACTGCCTGAAGAATGCTGCAGAAATACTGCCTTACTATGAAGGTCTCTGTTGAATCAAAGAGTACTTGGACTGATGTAAGGCCTCAGGCTGGGACACCTCACCTTTTTTTTAGTTTATGCTGGTTAATACCCTATAAAACATCTCAACCCCTAGATTTTCACCCCAGATGACAAGTCATCCATGCAAGCTATAATAATGTGGATATTGTGGAACAGCAGCACAAGGATGAGGTGATGCAAGGATAAATGACTTTGTGGGGTGAGTGGGAAATGTGGTTTTGTATGATGTCACATAGAATGACACAAGAGCAACTCAGGGGGCCAATTCACTTGGCCACAATGCCTTTGCTCAATTGTTAATGCAGGTATCCCGAGCCCAATTAAAATAATAGGCTGCAGGGGACAAAAGCTCTTCTTATGAGTCCCACTAAATTGATGCAATTCATAGACAAGAGAAGAACTTTAATTAAAAAAAAAAAAAAGTGTGATTAGCACCACTTGGATGAAAAGGCCAAGGATGTGCCTCACTCTTCACCACAGACCTGAGTCTGAAGTTGAAAGGGTGGTTTGGTGCATATGCTGACATCTTGTCTTGTTACTTTCAGTGAGTGGTTATTCTAATGCAAACTCGTCCCCCCTGTTTTAACTCCATGCTGGCTTCCTTCAGTTTTTCTCTCTCCTCTTTATATTTCTGCAGATTTTCGTTTGTTTTTTCTAGTTTCTAGGTAGAAAAAAGAAGTAACATTAACTTGTATACACTTTTTTCATGGCACAAATAAAAGTAGCAGTATTATGGAAGGGCTCTCCAATTGTTATTGTAAATAGCTTAGAGGTCTATTATTTAAAATAAAAACCCCAGAAATTCCCATCTCTCTCTAAAGCCAGATATACAGTGCCTGTATGCTGCGATTTGGGCTTTCTGGAGCAGACAAAAATTCCTGGACTTAGAGGAATATCTTTGGACTGAGTTCATAAAGTCTTTCTGCCACCTCTTCTATAACCCCACAGATTTAGCACAAAAATGCTTCCATGGGTGTCTCATCCCTTTTTCATGCTGTTATCACTTCACCTGATACTCATCTTCCAGCTGCTGCCTTTGCCTTCTCTCTAGGTCCAGCTGGGTCTGTAGCTGCCTGTTCTTCACCTGCAGTTCATGTTGGTTTTTCAACACCACTTGCAACTCGCTCTGCATGCTTTTCAGCTCTGAGGCCAATTTCTGGATGTGCTGTGACTGAAGACAACACAAGAATGAAACTCCAGCACAGCTTAGCAGATCAGTCTCTTAAGAAACTGATCAAGAAAGCTCACCTGTTCATAATTATTCTTCTGATACTCCTCTTTCATTGCTTCCATTTTCCTCAGTTCAGATTCAGTCTCCTGGAAATTGTTGAGAGAAACAAGACTTCAGGAATTTTTCAGGCTCGCTGGCTGTTACATGGGAACTGTTTCTGCAGATGTCTGCACATTATGCCCTTATTTCTTGTCCCAGGAGAGGTTAAGAGAACCCATGCCACTCTGGGGAAAGGAGAACAAGTAGGTGCCAGAGTTGCACAGGATTCTCATTTAGGAATAGGTGCCAGCTGAACTGCAAGTTCTACAGCCATAAAGGATGGAAAGGGACTGATCACTACACAAGTAATGTTTGGCTCAATCAGTAATTAAACAGACTGTCTCCCACAGATGATAAAGAGGACAGATGCTACTATACAAATCTAATGGGGGACGGGACACTATGGCATCATATTTAATATGGGGGAGAGGGATGACCGGAGAAGCCACACAATTACTGTAGCTGCTATAGTTCTATTCCTCTTCTGTTCAGAACTGGAGTCCAGAGTTATCTTTATTTTCAAGTTGAGCTCCACTGCAAAGGATCAACAGTGGTCCTACTCAGTAGGAGAAAAAGGACTTCTCAACTAGGACATCTGTCTTCATTGAAAAACGTGTGCATACCTTTACCCTTTCTGTTTTATAAGCCAGGCAGTGTCTGCTTGGAGCTGTTTGGCTTGTTAGCTTTTCCTCGTAACTGGACACACGCTTTTCCAGCTCTAGGAGTTTGTGTCGCAGGTCCATGTTTTCATGGGAAACCTCAGTCAACCTGGAGCAGGATTCTTCAAGGGATTTCTTTAACTAGGGGAAAGAGGAAAAAGTTGAGTTCAGATTAACTGTAAGAATTAGTCAATTCTATACAACAGTTAATAAGCAGCACACCCAACTGATTTGCTGTAACTGCAGTGTGCTACAGCACCTGGTGTTTTGCCTTTTCTTTAATACCTTTCTAACAAATTGGAAAAAAAGTGAATACTGAGATCTGAGTAATATTAAGGTTATGCTGAGATTTATGACCCAGTCCCTAAGAAACAAACCAGACCTCCACACAAGTATTTTATCCCTGGAGATTGGTATACAACCCCAGATTATCCTTTTGAAGTCACTGGAATGACAGCTGTCAATGTCTAGATCTTACGTACAATGAGGTATATAGTGCTGGGGGGATACAGAGTGGTACTTGAAAAAGTGAGAGAGCACAGATAGCAGTAATGGCCAGCAAAATGTCTGTCCAACACATGACAAAATGCTGTTTGTTGTATACATGTGATGGACAACTCCACAATGAATGCAAAAGGGGACAAATATTTGTCATGAGCTGCTCCTGTCCTGTTGGAAAGCTGTAAAGCAGACCTCTTTCTCTGGAAATCATTCACCAAAATCTTTTAATAATTTTATCCTCTCTCACCTCAGCACATTCCTGACAGGCAGCTTGCCCTGCAGCCTCTTGTCCAGACTGAAACTGCTTCTTCAAAGACTGCCCATGTTCATCATACATCTTCTCATCAGTCTTGGCTTTTTCCATTAACTGTTCCCTTTAAAGAGAAGAAACAAATTCAGTTATTTACATTTATGTTTAGTAAGCTTTACTTTTTGAACAGAAGAATAGGAAAGACAATTCCATTGTAAGTACCTTTGTGTTGGATATACTCTCTGCACCACTACTGTTTAAAGATTGGAATGTGGGTTTTAATATTTTATATTCCAAATATTGAAAAGGAAGTTCAAAAGAGCTGTACAAAGGTAAATAGACTTTTTTTGGAATAAAACACTTTAGGACAACTTACTTGCCTTCAGAAAATTAAATGGCTAAGCTGTTCAGACCAAAGATAATGAGTAGATTCAGACACACTGAGGTTTGAGGTTTTTCTTACTAGTGTTCAGTTTTGGGTGGGGAAGGTAAACAGCTATTCCTGTGCTCTCTGTGCTGTAGCTACTGCAGGCCGCTTCAAAGCGGAAGTGGCATCTGCTGTGCTCATGGACAAGCTGTTTGTAGAAGTGCTATAATGACCCAGGGTACGCAGTTCCTCAGTACAGCAGAGTAGGTCAAAGAGTCATTACGGGAACAAGTGGAAGAGCTCATTTCTGTAGCTCCACATGAATCTCTCTTTATCATGCTGCTGGCTCAGCACAGTCCACGCTGACATCAATAGATAAATAAACCTCTGACGTTAGTGCAAAGTATGTTTCTCCTCAAGTGGAGTATCATGGATCTGGTCTCACCTGCAGACCAACAGCTGCTGCTGCCCAGTTTCTTGGCTCTTCAGTTCATATTGAGTTCGGGTCAGCTTGTTCTGCAGGGCAGTACTGACCTGCAGAACTTCTTTCAGACGAAGACCAAGTGTCTTGTTGTTTGTTCTAGCATTTTCTAGTGCCTTACAAAGTGGTGCCATCTGCGCAGTAACAACAAATCAGATTTATGTTTATGCAAATGAAAGCTTAGAAAGGAGTATTTGTTTCCTTCCCAGTCAGTATCAACTTACTTCACCAGCTGTGTGATGACAATTATCCTAAGCACATCTAGATGGGAATCCTTACAATGCCAATCCACTGACTGCCTTAGTCAGAAGGATCAGAACCTGCCCTACAGCCATGACTTTCTTGGAAATAGAATAGTGAGTGTGTTTGGGCTGTGTATTATGAGAGGAGATAAAAGTAATTCCTTGGACTCTTTTCCCCTCCACTCTAGGAATTAAAAATAAAGGCTATATAAACTTCTGAAATCTCTGTTCACATTATGTATCCAGCTGCAGACTGTAAAACCTTCACCTGCGCCAGGGAATTTTATTTAGAGGAGATGCTTGCCTCCTTCAACACTTGGATAACAGCTTTCTTGCTCCATAGCCAAAAGTTGATGGAATATTGTCGCCTTGATTCACATGAATGTGTTGCACCAAATTGTATTCAGAAAAAGAAAAGGTACTTGGCTCAATACCAGAGATGCAGTGGGCGCTGTTACTATGGAAACATTCGGTTTGTACCTGGCTGCTCTGCTGCCTTCCCATGGCAAACAGTTTGGCTTGGAAATGTTCCAATTCTGTTTCCAATACCTGCATTTGCTGTTGAGTCTGGGTCCTGAAAATGGAAATCAGATTAAAAAAATCATGCATGAAGCCAATTTGTGTACATTTCCTCTGAAGTGGTGACCATCTCAGAGTTTGGGTCTCTACCTTAACTGTACTGAGTTTTGCCTGTCCCTGAAGTTCAGTTGTGTTTTACCTACTCTCCACCAGATGCACAAGACCAGCTGAGCACAAGACCAGCAAGCACTTGGTTCACTAGTACCAAGTATGTTTCGGTGTAGCAGGAAAGCATAAAGGAAGTTTGTCCAACAAACTTGTCCCATCGCTTATCAGCCAGAACTATGGGGAAGACACCACTTCAACTCTATCTGTCTTCTGCTAGATCACCAAAGCAGTAGTAGCTTCACTTACCTGTCGTTTCTGAGGTTGCTGATTTCAGTGTCCTTCTGTTCCAGCTCAGTTTGTGCCGCATGCAGAGCTGCTCGCATCTTGTCATTAGAAGCTAACACATACTCCAGCAGGGCTGTCTTATCCTTTGCTGCTTCCAGCTGCTGCTGCAGGTTTGCCATCTGCAGTACAGGAAATCATTAGGAAAAGGAACAGGAAAATCAGTCATCTATTAATTTTATTAAAGGATTCTTTTATAGTAACCTGCATGCTTGCAGCAGTGCCAAGAGTGTGCAATGTTTCTCAACGTGGAAATACCTTCCTCTAATTACATAATCTTTGTTCTACCCCTGGTTTAAGCCCAAGCTGAGTGTGTGGTGTGTGGGTGTTTTTGTGGGTGTTTTAACTAAGCCATAGTTCCAATGCTTCCGTACTATTGGCGCCCAGGCTTCAGGAAGTGCCACAGATGCATGAAGCTAGGTTTTTGAGTTAAAACCAGTTGTTGATTCTACTGTTGCTTAGCCTGAGTTTTCATCTGCATCTTTTTCAAAGAAAAAAGGTTTTGGTGCCTGTTAATTTTCAGCTATTTCTTCATTGTCATCAATTAGACAAGTGAAATTAACCATCATTCTAACTTATTTCATGGTCATCACTCACCTCGTTAACGTCTCCTTTATTAAGCTCAGTAGACCATCCAGTTTTCAGTGATCTTGGAGAGAGAATGTCTATTATAGTGTCCACTTTTTCACCCATGTTCTGTATAGCATTGAACAGAATCCTCTGGCCGAACCCAGGACAATCTCCAAAATCAGATGCTGAGTTTCTTGAATGTTCATCTTGTTCAAAGTTAACATGGTATGAAGTAGAGTGGTGAGCACCAGCATGTAAACCAGATTTCATAGTTTCTTTCGCACCTACAGCTGACCTAGCATTACGAACAGAATTCTATTGCAAAGACCTTGCTGGGGACATTCTTCCCAGTGCCATTCCTACCACAAAATCAGTGAGCCCTTGGCGGCAGTGAGGAGGTACCAGAAACAGAAATTGGAAAATGTACTCTCCAACACAGCTATTCACTGGTGCAGAAGTAGATGCTACAACTTATTCCAAAGTCTGCATTACTTCAGGAAGATACATAAGCTCTCTTCTCTGAGAAGTTCCACAGCACGTTATCCCAGCACATGTGATTTGCCACCGTATCTTGGTGACAGCAGTGAGACACAGTGCTCACCTGCATTAGAGTTCTGTGATGTCATCCGTTGTCATGGTTCTGCAGAACCAGCACAGTCCCCTGGTTCGTCTGCTCCCACTGCAAGACCTTTCTACAGCTAGTTCTCCACATCCACAAACCAACAGAACTATTTTAATCTGAAAGCATTCAGATCCAGGATCCCAATCACCTACATAATATCCAATTGCCTTAGACTAGCTGATGGACCATCGTCTATGATGGAGAATGAAGTACAAGAGAAACAGGTTCATTTTGCTTTCTGGAAACAGAAGGCAAAAATAAGACCTCCTGCTTTCTAGGGAAGTCTCCTACATGTGGTTACATTTTCTATCTAATTTCTAGATTGTGGCATGGATATTATGGCTATGACTGACAGTTTGTCACTTCCGCCTCTTCAGTTTTCCAACTCAGAAAGTATTACAAGATGGCTTTGGTATCTGAGAAGCAAGGAGTGTCTGTAAAGAGCATTTACTGTTATGAATTCATTCTTGCTTGTGAACAGTCTCAATGCAAATAGCTGAACTTACAGCTTAGAGTAGCAAACTCTTGACAGAGTCCACTTCACAGTCTTACAGCTACAAGCTGGGTTTCACTGCCCAACATAACACACCTCTTAACTGTACTTCTGTCTGTTAAGACTGAGTAAACAGCCTGAAGCAGAATAACTGTCTGCCTCCCAGCAATATAACTAGACCAGTATCACCTGCAACTACTTGTTCTCTTCCTGGGAAAGAATAATAAATCCTGAGGGCTCTCTTTATAAACCTGTAAACTATGTGTTTAGTATTCTAGCCTGAATACATGCAATCAATTTGCATGAAAAACAGCTCTGTTCAGCTGAGCTTCCATAGTTCTTATGTTCACTTTGATGAAATCAGGTTCTGCTTCCAGCTGCAGACTAGAATGCTGCAGCTAACGTTAAACATATGCTCTGTGCTTCAGGAAAAAGTGTGTTGAATCTGATTGCTAACGGCTATGTAAGCATTAGTTAGTCTGATCCTAATTCTGAGGGGTAAGAAGTTCTCCAAGTTCTTTTCATGTGAGTGTATTTGGTCTCCATGCAATACACATGCAAAGATCGCTGTTATCTAAATGTGCCTCTACAGCTCATCTAAATCCAAACATCTCAAATCCCTCCAAGACAGCTTATCTCCAGGAAGAACTGTCAAATTGGTACAACCTTCCAGATGGCCACAAGAAGGGCCATTGCCCTAGAAGCACAGGCAACAGAAATGGAGAGGTTAAAGAAGCCCTTGACAACAGGAACAGAGAAGCAGAAATAACTAGAAGAATGAGAAGACAAGGACAGAATTAAAATAACTGAGGAAGACAGTAAAGAACACACACAAAAAAATTAAATTAGGCAATTTTTTAAGGTTCTGAATGCTGTTGTATATCTTTAACTGATGAATGCCAAAGAAGTTCTGTGTTAGACAAAAAAGGTGTACAGACTCATTTAGAAATGTAACTGATTATCAAATAACATTCAATAGGCATTCACTTAATTCTTCAGCATTGTGATGTTAAGACCTTATCACACCAGCTGTTTCTTAGAACCTCCAATATATACAACTGGTCATTACATTCAATACTAAAAAACACCAGTGGTAAAAGCACTGGTAACACAGTATTACTAAGCTTTTACTCAAGCATAGTATTTGCTCAATATTACTGGCTTACTAAGCTTTTCTGGAATCAGTCAAGTATCCTGATCCAGGTGACTAAGTAGTGAGAGATAGTGGAATGGGAACAAGTTAAAAATGGGAATGAGGTCCCAAGTGCAAATTTGTGCACAAAGGGCATACAACTCTTGTTAATACCTTCCCAACATACATGAGCTGAGTAACTTGTCTGTCTGTACACATATGTATACCTGCACCAGAAAATGGGATGCAGTCATAGGATTTTAGTGACATACCTAAATGTCCAATACCTGACACTCTTTTAAGTCCCCTTAGCCCATCCACACAGACATCTAAAAAGATGGAGTAACACTTGAGATATCCTTCTGTTTTCAGTTTTCCCCTTTTTCATTCCTTAATTTGATCAGCTACTACTTCCAAAGGCACCTTGATTCCTGCTAGTTACTTATCCATCAGGCCATCAGTTATGTACTTTACTAGTGGCTTACCTGCTCGTGTGCCAGTGCAGCCACGTGATCCAATACCCTCTTGTTCTCTTCCTCTAGTGTTTGCAAAGTGAGTTTCATTGAAACCATTTCTAGCTACGAACAAGAAAACTGAACTGTAATTGTACCTTCAAGATTTCCACAGTCACAATACACAAGTATCACAAAACCTCAGCACTACAGATGGCTTAGGCATACTCTGTCCTGTTTCAGAGAGCCCTTCGGCACCAGTGTGAGAAACTCCACCAGCTGTGCCCGCTTCAGCCACAGCACTAAGGAATTTCTCACTGAAATGAGAAAAATTGAAAATGGGCCCCTACTGAATTCATAGTTGAATTACTGTAGATAACCAAAGAAAAATGGAACTCTTTTGTGCAAGACATATCCAAACCCCATTACCAGTGAACGCTGTCCAATAAACAGATGTCTGCTGGGGGGGAGGGGAATAATAGAAAAATGTTTTCTAAAATATGTTCTAAAAAGAAGGAAAGTAGAATAAATTTTTTTAGGATGTACTGAGGTCAGCCTTTTGTCCCAAAAGGCCCCGAGGAAATTTTAGTGAAGCAGGCACTCCGTATTTGACTCCTTAACAGAAACATATTCATGTAGAATCTACAGGTGCGAAGGAATATAAATGTACTACTTCAAGTGGAGGCAAAAGAGGGAGCAGCAGTAGTTCTGCATGTCTTGGCCCCTGAAAAAGACACTTTCAAAAAATCTGATTCAAAGTAAGTATTGGGAAGAAAACTTTCCAGCCTTAAGGCTGGGAAATCTGGAACAGTTACCTAGGCTACTGATTGAATTCCTTCACTGGAAGTTTTTCGTTAGCCCGTATTACCTGAGGGCACCAGACTTTGTCCCCGACCTGTGTTTGAGGCTTCCCAGTAAAAGCGTAATCATTTCTTACTGTAATCACTGTTGTGTTATACTTCATTTCCATTTTAAACACGAGTAGCTATTCTCATTACCTATACTTTCGCTGTTGTTTCTCGAAGGGCGGTCACTGCAAATGGAAGTGTCAGTTCTCTTTGTGTTGTTTGCTAAAGGACAGCGATAAGGGGCAATAAAACACAATGTCCACCAAGAAAAAAAGGAAATGTCATTTAGCCAGGCACTTCACAAATATATCAAGACTTTGTTTCATGCTTGCCTGTTTCCTTTAAGCTATTGTCACATGGCTATGTGCTCTTGCAAGCACCAGACATGGTTCTTGTAGCGCAAGCCTCTTTCCAAAATATACCTTGAAATAATAACTCAAGTGCCACCTGCTCCAACTTTGCTTTGAAAGTTGAGGGTGACTTCACATCTTTCTGAGCTCAAACTTATTAGTCTTATATAATTAATTTCAATACTTCGGAACTTAAAAGATGTTTGTCCTGATGGCAGTGGTACAATTCACAATGAAGGAATCCTTTGCCAGCACTGTGAGACTCCATGTCTAGGCTGAACTTCTACCTCCTCTTCACTGAAACTTAGTCTTTCAGAGAAGCCTCCAGACAGCACACTCAGTCCCTACACAGGCAGCAAGCACACTTCTTTGCCCATTTATACCCACTCGACCATGGTTCTAATTTTTCTGTAGTTTTAATCACCATCTATTTGTCTCTGCTGTATGCAATGCTTGTGCTACCACAACTGTGTTTCCGGGTCAGTTCTAGCTTTCCAAGGACAGCATTCATACCACCGTTTGATATTTCAGTAGAATATGCAAGTTACTCTTTCAAAAAATAAGTACAGCAACCCCAGACTAGTAAAATAATAAGACATTCAGTGGTTAGTAGCCTTGGTTGCTTTTGGCATTTGTCAACATAAAAATCCTGCTTCTGAAGTGTGGTACATTTTAAAGGCCCCATATAGGCTGTTCTGATCTTTATTTAGCTATTTCCCTCATCAGTACTTGTTTACAAGTTACTTTTGCTTCTTCACCAATCTGGGAAATGATACAGTTCCTGGAGTCTAAAATAAAAGAGACTGTCAGACCATGTAATTCAAAAAGGTGACATCTTGATTTAATGTTTGAGTTCAGCTAAGTTAATTAACATGCCACAAACAGGTAAGACTTGTACAAAATGTGTTGTTCTTTAACACTTTTCTTTACAACTTCAATATTCCAAAATTAATGGTAATTTATTTAATTTTAAAAGTAAGCATGCCATCATGCCATTCTCCTACACATACCACTTCTGTGATTACTTGAGCAAATCAAATAACCCTGTCTCCCAGCTACTCAGCTGTCTAGCGTGTAAGCAACTGATTTGTCCCCACTATAACCCACAAGACAAATTTTAGTGCATTGACAAAGAACGATAGTTAGATCCCTGCTTAAACCATACAGGTCTAAAAGCAGGAGCACTTTTGTTGGAATTTCAATCAACCTGCATATAAAAACTAGCTGCTTATTCTGCTGTGCAGTATAACACACTGGAAAAAAAGGAAGGCAACAAGACACAATTCAGCATATGAGCAGGGGAGGGAGGTTAACCTAGACAAATGTCATCCAAGGTATCATCAAAACTGGTTTCTAGGAACAATATCCAAGTTCTTGCTCTTCTTCCCTGATGAGAAAATGAAAACAGATACAAAATAAGACTGAAAGTTTCTCAACCGTGCTTCCATTCTGCTTCTACGGTTGTTTCCATGTCCTGTACATGACACATCACAGTTGCTTGGGATTCCTCCAAAGACTCCCATAGACACAGTCCATTGAAGTTCCCTTCAGGGAACATATTAACGGAAGTGTAAGACTGAAATACCAGTGGCTTATGTCACGAAGAAGAGAGAATGGCAAATATCAACTATTTTTATTCTTGATTTGCTATTTATGATTTTAATTGACAGAACCACAGATTCTTATTATCAAATGTGTTTGCTTTTACTGCCAACATGTCATAAACTCCTTTTTCCAGCTGAGTACACTTTAACTATGTCAGAGATGAACCTATCTCAAAACAAATCTGTTAATATTTGAAACTATGAGAGGGTCATAATCTTTTGCACCTTGGATGCAGCTGTAATCTCCAGAGCAGTACTCAGTCTCCAAACTACTTCTTTTGCCTTTTCTTCCGGCTCTTTCACATCACTTAGGTGTTCATCCAACTTCATCGCTTCTTGCTGTACAGTCTTTGTTTCTTGCAAGTGCTCCTTGTGGACTGCGTTCAGGCGCTGCTCCAACTGGGCTGCCACGAGGAAAAGGCAATGAGGGACAATGAAGAACAAAGCAGTAAAAAAAATAATCTTTTTACTACCTGCATGCTTCAGATTTAGTTCCTTCTCTGTCTGCAGACAGAAGATGCTTAATTTAAGTGTCTGTACGACACACTACAACCAATACATTTGATTGACCAGTGTTTCACAGTTTTTCCACTGTGTATTTTCTCCCACAAATGCTTCCCTGGCCTGCACAGGGCTAATGGCTGGGTGATTAGCAGGTGTTTCTGAGGTCTTTGAGTGGAAATGATGGAGGCTGAAAAGCAGAAAAGGCTGATCTGCTCTGTGCAGGTATACCTGCCTGACACCGCACATCTGCATGACAGATGCGATTAGATGAGAACCACGTTTCGTGCAGCTGGAAGGTTTCCTGTGGCCCCAGATTGCTGTATCCCATTCCCGCTGACTCTGCTAGTACAAGACCCGGCGTGGAGAGTTGACCAAAACATGGCAAAGGGTGCCAAGAACAAGAAGAACGTCAAGGAAGGCATGAGCTCTCCATGAAGGAAGAAGCTTACCCCTCCTTTCTCCCTACCTCTGCCCACGGACGCCGAGCGCCTCCAGCTCTTGCACCAGTGCGCTGGTTTCTCTTCCACCACCCTCACCCTCACCCTCACCCTC
>NW_010263406.1:0-12636 GCF_000690775.1 Eurypyga helias
GGCAGCGGCCCTGGTCCAGCGCAGCCGCCTGCTGTTCTCGCGGACCAAAGACTAACTGTGTTTGCTGAAAACTTTTCCTACAGAAATCCCAGGGTGGCTTCTCCACCTGTAGCATCCACATGTCCGTGCTGCGGAGCAAAGAATTGGACACAATAGCTGACTTTATGCTAAGTCAGCTCTCAGCTGTTCCCTCACACAGCACCTCCACAAATATTTTGGGTACATTCCTTAGTTTAATAGCCATTTTTGGACACCAAAAAGTATTTGGACATGTCAAAATTAAGAAATGCCCATACCCTGAACACCCAGGTAAGGGGTGGAACTGGAGACCTGGCCGCAGAATGCCATTAGACAGATGTGCTGTTAGACACGAGGAGGAAATACGTGAAGCATGTCAGTGGTTGCAGTTAGTAAGTAAAGCGGAATTGCACACAAATTTTCCTGTAGACAGGGATGGGGAAAGGCCGTTTTACCTTCTGCTTGCTCCACGCTGTCAAGCTGCAGCTCTTATACACTGGTTAGTGCAAGTGGTCCTGCTTTGTTTCCTTGACCATTCCTGGAGGATCCCACATATATTCCTGCTTTGAGTTAGCAGGCCAACCTACAGCCTGGGCTCCTCCGCCCAAAGCAAATGCCAAATACCCACCCTCCCCTTCCCTGAGCACTAGATAAAAGTCAGCCGGCAGCTGAGCATGCCACAGCACACCAGCTCGCCTTCTTTACAGGAAAGAAGGCTCAGCAGCAGTGACCCCCATCCCACACCTCGACCTTTTTCCAAATAAAAATGCAGCCTGATTTCTGATACAGCAGGAGCAATCTTGCCTCTTCCCAACATAGACAATCTGATGGCCAGCAGAATTCCTGCGCTCCCACGTCATCTGCACCAGCCGCCTTTTTAAAAAAAGGCCAACTTTATCTGAAAGAGATTAATGGAGAAGCATGGCAGATACGTGCTCTCAACAGCAGGTGCCAGATGATCGGCCAGTTCTTCACAAGGGGCCTCTTAACTTTCTGCTGTCTGCTGTGTAGTGTGGACAGGCACCCGTCCCCTGCCATCCAGCAGCGCTTTGTGTGAGTATCCCACCACCCTGCTTCCCAGGGACCTTCCCCAGGATGATTCAGACCACTCAGCTTTACGTCAGTCATTGATAAGGATTAGAGTGTCAAATACTACTGAACACCCTCTCCTCCCCAGGAGGTAGCAAGACAACGCTCACAGCTTTTTCTACAAGTTCCTCTCTAAGTGACACTTACACCTAACCCCCGAATGCAAATCCCACAGATTAAATTTTACCGAGAGCAGGTTTTCTTCTGTTTCTGTCAGGTAATAAGGGTTAACAGACATTGTCGGGCATCTGCGTTCACCCTAGAGGAGTCATGTTCTCAATTTGGACAGGACAAGAATCACAAGGTAGAAGGACTTGCCAAAAATTGTTCATCTAACAGTACTGGTGGAGGAGGATTCAGTTATTAATATATTATTAATATACACTACTATAATTAGCTGCTGAATCCTTAGAATTAAGGAACAAAGAATGAAAAATAAATTCCTCTTGGGAACGAAGCAGAAAAGAGAAATGTTTGCTAGACACATTTACCTTGCATGTCAGTGAGCTTTCTTTATCTGAAAAAAACTTCTAGGGGACACTTAGGGGGCAAGAAGGCAGGCTGAGCAGAGCCACCAGCCCCAAAGCTGCTCGGAAAACAAGCCTGCTTCACTCCCGTTCTTGATTTATCTGAAAAACTGGCCAGAGCACATTAACAAACAGGGACAAGAGAGATGTGTTTCTGATCTCTAACCAACAGCTTGCCTGGTGGCAAGTGCTACCACCTTGCTGGAACCTTCCTGAGAAACAGGAAAAACAAACTCAAGCACAGAACGCAATTGTATAAACAAAGTGGCTGGGGTTAAAAAAAAAAAAGAAAAAGGATGGTCAAATTAAAATCCTAATTCTTACAAAACCAAGCCAGACCTCCAATTCAGGAGTGTCCTTTTAAAGTGGTCACACAGCTGAGAACACAGACCTGCCTTTCGGAAGTTCTCAGGCAGAGTGTGTCTTATCCCACCGGCTGTGGACCACGAGCTGGGGGCTGCACGGCGCCCTTTCAATCTGCTCTGGGAACCAAAGCTTCCCCAGAACATGGGAGGCTTCGGAGACACCCACATCCCCGAGACCACCCTTTCAGCGCCAGATGTCTCATGGCACAAGCCGCATGCCGGTGTGGCAAGATGCCCTGCAGACCTCTCTCCCGCATGGACCCAGCTCCAAGTGCTGGAGCGCGCCGGGAGCCTGCAGCCCGGGACTCCCGGGAGAAGATGTGAGCGCAGAGCCCTGCACTGCAGCCACAGGGACAAGGTGGCAGATGAACTTTGCACAGGAGCTTTCGGTGGCACTAGAGGCCGCTGTCAGCCCAGGTGAAGGCAGATACCCAGCCGTGGGCTGCAAGCCCACAGGACCCCCATGGCCCCAGCACCAGTTCTGCAGCAGGCAGAAACGAAAAGGCTGTCAGTTTTGCACCAGGAAGAACAGGGTCGATATACCGTGCTGTAGGCACAGCATCCACGCACCTGCAGTTCCCCCTTAGCAAAGCCCATGCTGCTTTGAGTTCAGCCGGACAGATGTGCCTGCAGTGAGAGAATCTGACGCTGGCAGGAGATCATCAAAGTGGCCAAACAGCAGTTGTTCATCGGTAGCTCCAAAATTCCCACGAAGAAGAAACTGCCTGGCAAAAATACCGATTCTGGAAGATGGCCTGTTCCAGGCTCCCAGCACGTGCGCACCGCAGCGGGATGAAGGGGGCTGAACGTACGGCTGGGCCCACAGAACTGTGCTGGGCAGCAGCTTGGCTGAACTCCCGGACACCCGGCAGCGATGGTCAGGCCAGGGAGACAGACCGCACTGCATTCCCCCAAACTGACTTCTGAGCTGCCCTCTCCCCCCACCTTTGTAAAGACATGATTCACACTATTTTCCAGGCTACTGGAGCGTTTGCTGACCAACCTAGCCAGCAAACAGCAGCAGGTAAACCACCAGAGGTGAAACCCCCCGGGGGGGCAGGGTAAGGCTTGTTGGCCATCAGAGGATGCGAAAAAGCACCACAGAGCACTTCGCTCGCCGTTCCTCCCCAGACCTTGCCGTCTCTTCTGCTTTAACCTTTTGGCTTCACACAGATAATTTAAGGCCACAAGTTAGGAGACATCCTTGTGATCTAATATTAGATGATAAGCTTGTTTATGTTTTTGTTGCTAAGAGAAAGCTGGAGCTTTGGAAACACTGAAGCAGACCAAATGCTACTGCAACAGCTGCCAGTGGGAACTGAAATCCATATAGTGCTTCCCTGACAACTGTTTGCCATTTTACTTTTATATTTTATTTTACTGGAATTGGCCTCCTTCCAAAATAAGCTTTTCCCATTTAGGTGACCCCTCCTGTTTCTCTAGGTCCATGTTTCCTAGTTCAAAATGTGCAGGCAGCTCCCCTGTCACTATATCCTGCTCTCAGAACACACCTTTTATGAATAAGGTTTCCTCCAGCCACAAGCACAATGCATCACTGCTGCGTTTTTTTTCCCTAGGTAGTTTCAAAGCATCAGTTAAAGATGGGAGGAGTTTTCTGGTGTCTCTTTTTGCATTAGCATAATTCATAGGAGACGGCTCTCTAATAAAACATCAGGAGACTTAAACAGATCTTCTGTACTATTTATAGAAACTGATTCGGCAATAAATGCCAATGCAGTAACATTAATAGATGTTCTTCTGGACCTTTACAGCTCGTATCACAGTCAAGTTCCCCAGCTGCAGACAGTGCCAAAAGTCTGGTGGGTTTTGGGGAGCCCACTTTTCCAGGTAAGAATCTAAAGCTCTGCAATTTGCTTCTAGGCTTGCTAAAATGGACCTAATGTTGTGTGGAATGGCCTGAAGTGTGACCTGGAAGCACAATACTCACTCTGTCCTCTTTTGCACAATCTCACTTTGCACTGGGAGTATCTTTGGCAGTTCATCTCAATTCAATTGCAAACGACACCAAGCCAGCTGACCCCCCGCAAAAGGAGGAGCAGCACACAGAGGCACCCCTAGTATTAAACGTAAGTGTGCTTACAGACAGCCTCTGCAGCAATGTCCAGTGACGTTCCTGCATACAGAGCTGATGAATGTGGCTCATCCAGAATGCTTGCGATACCCTCTAAGCACTCCCTGCGCTAACGCTGGGAAGAAAGAAAAAAGCCCAAACAGCAATAAAAGTTGGAGTATTTCCCAGGTAGCACAGGCCACCTCCTTTGCTGGGTGTGCGGCAGCTGAAGCAGAGAAGCCCGCAGAAAGCGTGCCCTCCCTCCGTGGCTGACTGCACATTACATGGCACCGCTGAGCTCAACCATCTCTCTCTTTTGCTGGCTGATAGTTTCCATTATTGCTTTTCACATCCCTTGGCTTCAGGCCATTTGAAATACATCAGACTACTACTCTCTCCACTCAGGAAGGTCTGTATTTTAAGAAGTTATTATTTTAGTTTGGAAGAATCTACTTACTGGAAACATTCCATGAACCAGTTGCTACTTAGAATGCACAGTGCATTTTATTTATTGCCATTTACTTTCATCGATGCCATCAGAAGAGATGGGTTTTGCAAAAGTTAACCTGTTTGCAAGAATAAATATGGATCATTCTGTACTTAAATGCACAAGGTGAATCTCCTTTGAAACGAGCACTGGCTACCCCAGGTTTGTATTTCCGCAGCCTTATAACAACATCGAATGATAAGAAAGAGATACCACCAGCTGGATTCAGAGTAATTCAAAATGCTGCTACTGCTGGAATAGCCTCGGCTGCACGTGGCAGACTTCCACCCCTGTGCTAGGCCCTCCGTTACAGTCAATCAAAAGAAATGCATGCTGCTAGAGTGCAGTCCACCTTCTCCTGTATCACACATTTCACGCTCCAGGAACGTTTCTTTTCCCCCACTAAATACAGAGGGAATCTAGGGGACTTGTGCAGCAAAGATGTCTCCACCGGGGCATACGTAAACTTGGCTGAGAAGAAGGGGAGGGAGGGATTTTATCTGAACATGTCTCAGTTCAACGCTCTTTTATAGGGTGGGATTCATGTTACAGAACCTACTGCAAGTGGCTGCTGGCTGGCTTGTCCCTCTGCACACAGAGGCCTGAGGGACTGAGATTAGTAGCTGCAGTGACTGCTGAAGAAAAAGGCCGAGATGCTGGAAAGACAAGTAGAAAATTATGAAACTAAATTTAACCTACAATCCAGTGACGACACAGTACAAAACCTTGAGACGAAGCAGAGGCAGCAGCCTGTGACTCCATGTAGCACCACAGAAACAGTTCTGACAGCCCCACCATCACCACCACAAGAGAGCTGATGTAGAGGAGGACCGACACCCACCGGCACTCTGCTCACTAACCTTCTGCGCTCCCTGGCTTCCTCAGCTGAGAAGTCCTTTCCTGTAGTTGAGGCAGCACCGGCATTCGCAATACCATTAGCAGAGCCGAGTATAGCACAATTTGTGATTACACCTAGGGGGGTGCTAGCAGAGATGCCCTCTGTATTTTTCTCTACAGCAGAATCAGTTTGTTGCCTGAAAGGGGCTCTGAAATAGAGAAGACATAACGGAAAGCAAAGCAAGTGAACTCAACTGCTGACCGAGACCAGCCACCTCGAGGAAGCACTGACAGTTCATTCTTCTCCTTCTAGACTCGTCATTTTGTAAAGAACAGCACATATTAAAATGAGTTTTTAAAAACTTGTAGAAGAATAAGCAGGAGGAATTCATAGTCTTCACATCCCTGTTTGCAGCAAAAATTATTAGCAAATGTACCTGGTGAATAAGCAGAAGGAATGACCTCCAAGAGCTTGTACACTGAACGCCCAAGAGCAGCCTGAGCAACACATTGTCTCTGTCAGGGTAGTAGGGCACAACAGACCACTCCAGTGAGTGAAGAAGCTATGGCCACATGTGGGCTATTAACTGCCTGCTGCTGCATATGTACTACTGAGACTGCCCAGTGTAACCATCCTGGGATTTCTTAGCAGCGCTTCCTCTGTGGAAGCACATTTCCAATCCACAATCCACTTCCAACCCAAACGCTGATGTTCTGCAGCACTGTGTCAGCTGTGAGCCGTTACCTGGTATACTGGCGGGCTGATGCAGTAGTGTTCGCACCGAGAGATGTGGGGCAGGAAGAGACAGGTTGCCACGGGGTGCCCAGTGAGGTAGATGAACCAATGGCAGTGGGTGAGGTAGCTAGAGATGTATTGCGACTGGCTGAAATGTAGGGACTGCTGAGGTCACTACTTCTACCAAATGAAGCACTGTAAAACATCACAAAATCACGTCCTTCAGAGCACAGTAAATATTCAGCAGAACATCACCACAGCTGGGCTCTCAGCTGGAAAGTGAGCAAGTATTACAACTTAGCAAAACGTATGCAAGGAGATTAGAGTGGCTGCAGGTGGCTCACGCAGGCTGGCACGAGCAGCACCCCTCCTAGCGAAGCCCAGCTGAGTTTCAGTGAGAGAGTAACAGCATGGAGGTGAATCGGTGAAGATCAGGGAAGGGAAAAATCCTACCACAGTGAAAGCGGCACACAGAGAGCACCCCTGTGTACTGGGAAAAGGTAGAAACAGTGAGCAAGGATGAGGTTGCTTAAAGCAGGGAAGGAGAGAGTGACATAAGCAGGTCTGGCTGCATCACCTCCTAAGAATGCCCAGGACTTCCAGCTTTAAGAACTTGTTTTCAGTGGGTTAAAGTTTTGGCAAACATGATCAGTTCAGGCTTTAATTTTCTTTAAGGCATATTCAGCACAAACTCTGTATTTCTGGAAAACAGCTAGCAAAATGGTCCAAAAACTGTCAAGAATGAGCAAGGGAAACACGTATGTTGCCAGTTTAAAAGAAAACCCTTAAAACCACTATTACTAAAAAGCTGTTAAGTGTTTAAGTGCTCATACTTTGGAGAAGAGACAGGAGAAAAGGAGAAAGGCTGTCATACGAGGATGTAATTTTGATTTTCAGAGAAAATCCACCCTAAGTAGGATAAGCTGCACACCTCTAAAAGCAGACTTGATAAAATCTGGCATAATCTCCTTAGTGAATGTGCCAGAGCCCCATACAGGGGCTGCTCGTTGTCTCTACAGAGCATGCACGCATGACCCAGGGCCCTGCTACGCCTTTCCTAGCAGCTGGTATTCCTGGTTGCTACTGGTCAGACCGGGCTGTCTGCAGGATCAAAGGCAAGGAAGGCTGAAAGTCTGCCTCTCACCTCCTGCATCCTAATTGAGTCCCATGCCAACGGACATAGAGCACAGAGGAAAGTGCTTGCAGCAGAGCTAGAGGAAAAACAGACCAGGACAAAGAGCTGCTGGTTTATGGGAAAGCAGGGGACAATGGACTGGGACTGGAAGTCAACACTAGAGTGAGAGTCAGAGAGAGCAGCCCAAGGCTGAAATAAAACTTGAAAGGGCAGGACAACGGCCAAGGATGGGAGGTTGGAGGAAAGATCCGGTCCAATCTACTTAGAGGCCCAGTTTAGAAAGCAGTTTTATATGCCAAGGCCCCAGCCAGCCCAGAACAAGCAGCTGGGCCCGGGACAGCCAGAGGAGAGACCGGGGCATCCTGGAAGGCCTCCCCAGGGAGGAACCTTACATTTGGGCTCTTCAGCGGATGGCTGCTTGCCATATCCAGGTCACAAAGGAACAAGTAAGTTATTGTCACCAGGTAGCAACCTCCACTGGACCCTAAACAAAGCTTCCTCTGGAAAGCTGGCCCCTGCCAGGAGCAGTGGGGAGCAGGAAGTCCTGTTGGAAGCAAGCGCCTCCCTCCTTAGCTCTCTGCACCAGCAGAAAACGCCAAGCCCTGGAGATGGGCTGGGAGGAGGGCGACAGCGGGGAGCTAAGCCTGGCTGGTGTGTGCATGCAGAGTAGGCAGCCATGAGGATGCAGAAACAAGTGTACAGAGAAGATGATGGTAGTGGAGCGTGTGCTGGGGAAGGATATGGAGCGGCAGGGGAAAAGGTGGTGGCAACCGTCGGGGGAGCAGGGGTGATGTGGCACCATCCTAGGAGACCCCAAGGCAGAGAGCCTGGGGCATGACAGGCGGCTGCGAAAAAGAGAATGAACTTGGTCAGGAGAGGAGGACACTGGAGGGTTATTAAGACCTGACAAGGATTGTCTTTCAGAAGGGAAGGATAATGGGTGAAAAGGGGAGATGAGAGGGTGGAAGCAGCACAAGGTGCCTGGTAGAGCAGAGATAGAGTGTGGGAGCTGAGAGGGGAAGGAGGAGGAGGAATGGAGGAAAAGAGCATGGTGATGGCATTGTGACAACTCCTACATGCACATGCCCCGGGTCGGAGAAATGTGGTGTTGGGGTATCATGCACACACTCCTACTCAAAGGAAGGGAGCCAAGGCATTGCCAGCTCTACAGGAATTCACTTCCCCACCCTGTCACCCTGCAGGGGTGGCACTGCACACTTGAGCAGGACTCTAGGGCATTTATTCAATTGCTCACACTTGATGTGAATGGGACCAGAAAATTGCAAGAAAAAGGTTAGCCAGGGAATGTTGTTAATTAACAGCTGTGTTCATATGTATCTGCAAAAAGGAGAGTTATGAATTTATGCTAAAGAGTTCAACATGGGAAATAAAGGCACTGACACACTGCTACTTCTTCTCTACCATTATCACCAGAACATAGCCATCAGGGAACGAGCAATGAAATGGAAAGCAACATTTCAAACCAGTAACAAGAAATACTTCTGAAAACAGCTAAGGCAAGTAGAATTCAAAATCTTAAAGGCCTTCAAAACCTTAAAAAGCTTCCACATATGCTAATAAAAATGGTTTGCACAAAACACCTATTTTTTTTGAACATGCTGCCATAGGGTATTGCAGAGATCAAAACACGATCTGGTTATGGAAGCTGGCTACAGCAGTGGCTATAAGAACAACGGTTAAGTATAACCCCTTGCTCTTAAAGTCATGACTGCTGGAAGGAAGACGCTCTGAAGTTATACCAGCTTTTGCAACTTGTCCCTCAGAAACAGTCTGGACTGCACGGACTGTTGGCCTGACTCCCTGTGATGGTTTTTATGTGAACAAAACCAGTAAGTGTATCTGCAAATATGTAAAATGAAAGAGAAACTAACTGTGTGAAAAAGGGATTTCATTGTGGTGCGTGTGATCCTTCTCTCGTGGCTGATGGCACAGGCAGTGTGCTGAATGAATTCGCTCTGCTGTGCCAGCTTCCCTTCAACACACAGGTGATGTGAACGGGCTGTTTGCAGGGTTACATGCACTGAGATGGAGAACAGGCTGTCAGAACAGCGCTCTGTGAGTTTTTGGGCTAGTAGTACACACACAGAGAAAGCAGAATGAATGACAGTCACTATCACTACAAAGAGTGCTTTAACATTTGCAACTTTGCTGCAAGTTCTTTTGTCCCCTTTCAGCACCTTAAGATGATCTGTTGCTGTTTTTCACTCTTCGTTTGGGGGTCATATAAAACACTTACAGAACCTAACTAGGTATCTTTATGGAGATCAGTTAAATGCTAAGGGGACATGCAGATGTACAGAAGTCATCATCACGTAACATCCAAGTATGTCACGTTCACTTTAATTCTTCATCTCTCAGAACGAGCTTGTATCTTTTGGACTTGTGTTCAGTTCTGTTGATACTTGGAAATGACAAAGAGCTCAGTCTTTAACAGGCAACCAGGTTCCCCTCCTCATCTTAGAGGCTGATGCACAAGGCTGGAGAAATCAGAGGTTCAATACAATTATATTTAATTTCTCTGGGCTCTTCTATAGAAAACCATACGGGGTAGAGGTCAAATTGATCATGATTTTATTGTTTGTACATACAATGCAAAACCATTGATCTCTTCAAAAAAAGTATGCTTTATTCCTACCTGGCAAAGCTGTTCCCTGTATTTGCTTGTAAACCAACACTCTCCTCTGAAAGGCCAGAATTCAGCCTTTGTGACGAGAAATCGGTATCGGTGAAATACCACTGCCAGCCAAAACCTTTGCTAGTCTCTGTGCAGTTCAACCAAGGAGATACAGCACAACTATGTGAATGTAACACTAAATCTGCTTCAGGTTTAACTGAGATAAACAGTCAAGTCTAAAATTTTAATGCACAGCCACGTTAGTGACGTTGCTGACTGGACTCTCTCTCAGATTTGGGAATAGCAAGGCATGCCAGCAGCAAGAGGCAGAAGTTTTCCAATCAATCAGCTGTGGCTTTTTGGACTGTCTTTAGAGACAGACAAGCTATGGAAGTTGGCCTGTCATCATGTCCCAGGATAGATGTGAAGTCACTGGAATGGATCAGCAGATCAGAAGGCTACTGCTTGAAGTGGCTAGCTGCTTCACCTTTTGTGGAAACGGGTCTGTATGTGCTCAACAATTGGACAGACACATCCTCAAGCACAACTTACCTCTAACAGCATAAGTTCTAGAACACGGAGGTCTGTCTCTTCCCAAATATATCAAGCAATTGTTCTATCTTCTGTATAGTTACGTAGTTCAGCGCCTAGAATTTGGTGAAACGATCTAAAACCTTGAAATATTTCTGCCTTTTCCTTAAGCACAGATCAAATGGCTTTGCAGCGTGACACGTTTATACATGCTGTTTTTACGGTTTCCAGCATTAGCTAAACTAAAGGTGAGGCGATGGAATTATACTTTGCACAAGGGGTTGATCCTTCTCACAGCCAAGATGAAAACTCAGTAATGTATTATTTGCCTTAACAGTGCAGGGCATGCATGCACCTTATTCAGAGACAGACATTATCTGGCACTTCAAGGAAACTGAGCCTCCATCTTCCAAAGGGGTCACAGTACGGCCAATTGAAGAACTTATGCACAGGATTGCTTTCCTGATTCTGCTTGGCCAGTTTACCAGCAATCAGCCTCTGCAATTTCACATACACTGTGTGGAAACTGCTTCCTTACTACCACAAGAAAACGGATGGAGACATTAGTCTCACTCCTTAGCAAGTGCTGTAAGTCATCCACAAGAACCCTGCCACTTTTCTGATAATGATGTCATAAACTTGGACTAATATAAACCAAAATTAGAGATGAGCTACAACTTACCTGTCAATAGCTATTTGAACAATGCTTTCAGACTGTAATTACTTTATTCTCTTTTTATGATCAATTTTTGGCTTATTATCTAACCATAATACTAGCATAAAACTGAGAAAATGTTTTGCATTTGAATTAGTCAGCAAGAGTATTTAAATTCAGTTCAGCAGTTTACAAATCAACAAAAGTTACAGCCTTTCAAAATACTACTTAGCATGACAAATGTCAGCAGATCTTAACTTCTATTCCCTGCTCTCAGCAGAAGTGTCCCAAGGCCAGTTACACTGATGCAGTGAGTGGCAAACACAAGGCTGAAGTTTGGGAGGCATGTTAAGAGAGACCTGACTGCCCGGGGTTCCACATAAGACAGAACTGGACATACCTTTTCAAGTAGGTAGATACATAGGTAGTAGGTGCACCAGAATGGGGAGCTTCACTTCCCTTTGATTCATCCCTCCACGGCTGCCGCGTGTAAGAGCCACTCCGCACTAGGTTAACAGCTGATTCTCTAATGCAGGGGAGAGCACAAGGTTTCTTTAGGAAAACCTCTGGAGTCTGCTTTTGGCTCCTTTACAGTTCCACAGCATAAATCCCTCCCTTACACCTAGGTGTGACATTGTTCACAGGTAATACAACTCGCTGAAACACCTCTTCTGGCCCTAACATCGGTTTCTGTTATCGCCAGCTGCGTTACTTAGGAATCACCAGATGATGCAATGCTTTGCATAAAAGGAACAAGTCAGAAAATTTGCAATTGAAACTCCCATGAAAGTAACTTAATGTACTGAATAATGGCATTTGAATTCTCCTTGTCGTTTTGTATCAACCAACACGGCACAAATGGACAGATACTGCAACGGCAGGGGAAGTTTTTACCCTGCGCAGTATCCAGGCAGTGACAGTGAAACAACTCAGTGTGGCAAATCCTCTGCTATACTTAGCAGCAGAAAACAACAAACAAAATATTTGACAATATCTAAAACTATTTGATAAATAATCAATAAATTACCAATAGTCCTTTTTACCACAATTATCTGAAATCAGTGCTCCTTTTCCTAATACGCACTTTGGCAGAATGTCTTACTTTTTTCTGGTCTTGGACAGGACCTTGGACTTGTAGCAGAACAAACCCATTCACTCCTCAGCCTGCAACTACTTTTCATTTGTCAATCGCCGTGTTCATGCTGATGCCCTTTCAGACACCTGTGGATTCCATGAACTGAAACTCAGCGGCTTTGAAAAGAAAGACTATTGGGAAAATCTGTACGACACAGTATGCCTGGGCACCATCTGTTCATGCAGGCCGATTCTCCTCCTTCCCTGCTTTACCAAGCAAAGGACACTTCTCAGCTTGTAGCTGGATATATGTGCTGGGTTCAGTCAGGAAAGAGTTAACCCTACCGTGGCTGCTAGGAAGCTGTTCCTGGATGCAGAGAGCAGCACTGGTCAGGTCCCAGCTGGCGCTGAGCAATGCCTGCACCAGATTCAAGGTCTTTCTCCACTCCTGGTACTGCAGCTGCGTTCCCAGCTCT
>NW_010263407.1:0-19075 GCF_000690775.1 Eurypyga helias
CGTCTAGTTTAAATCCCCCGCCGTTATGTTGATTATTATTTAGGTAGTCATAGATATAAGTAAAATCCCTTGTGAGACTGGGTATACATATTCGATAGGCAGAGTTCGGAACCACACTATATGGCTAAAATGAGAACTATCACTTTTAGCTTACTGTTATTACAGTTAACCATTTTCAAACAGACTGTTGGTTTTGTGGATCTACTTTTTTCCTGTCTCCCAGTTATCACAAACTAGTATGTTAAATTAACCATTGATATTAATGAAAAGCATATTTTGAGTAAGAGTATTAAGCCAAGTGATGGCTGGGAACGAAGTCTTTAAGAATAGAATGTCACGGTGTTGATGTGTTTCATACACTGTGAATTACTGTTGTGTGATGAACAGCTTTCACCTTTCAAGACAGAGTATTTTCTCTGCTTAGCTGTCCTCCTGTTTATAATCACACTAACCTATTCGACAGTTGGCATGAGTAAGGATTGTAAAGACAGGTAGGAACAGAAAACAAACAACTCGCTCTTCAGACTTCTGTGATTGCAATCTTGATTCTCCTTGGGTGCCCTATTCCACAACAGTGGTACAGCCTTATGCGGTAGCACCCTTATTGTTAGTAGAAACTTCAGCCTAGAAATTTCTACTGCAGTGATCCTTTACCTGATTATTTAGTTAGCATAAATAGACAATCTCAGTAGCAACTTCTGTTAATGTGGGAAAGGATTTCTGAGATCCCTTTCTAGGTAGATTGTGTGTTTAAGGATAAAAGTAAGACAAGGTTTGTAATATAAACACATAAAAGGTATATAAGCATATCACTATCTTTTTTTCTTCTTCCTTTAGATATTGTGTATGTGGATGAAATTATCTTATAACCTCTCTTTCTTATTACATATGCTCTTCAGTCCCCTAGAACTGTACGGGTAGAGAAAAATGTAGAAATCAAGGAAGGAGAAATGTCACGTGAACATGCTACCTATATTACTTTTTTAATGCAGAGCTGACAAAGAATGCTGATATATTATTATAAAGCTATCCTTATCAGAATAAATTTAGGATACTAGTCATAAATAGCAAAAAAAACACAAATGACCCATGTGGGAACCCCAAATTAATGCTTATGTAGCATCATGTAAGGTTTAAACCTTTTACATTTAACAGAGGGGAAAAAAGTATTTTTTGAATTTTTACATCTGTACCTTGGCAGAAAAATGTTTTTAGTACTTTGAACGCAGCTATGCTAGCCTGTAAACTGAAAATCAGTGTTAATATGACATGTAAAAACTTCTGGAAAAAAGTACTTCATCAGCTCTGAATAATCATCTGAAACTTTGATATCACCTGATCTTTTGCAGCATTCATTTTGAGATATGGAAATCATACCTTTCCTAAAGAGTATGGTACCAGTTTCTGCTGTTCTAGAAAATGTCACTCTTATATTAGTCATGGGTAGGTGTTACTTGTCCTGGTGTAAGTATTTGGATGATCTGATGTATTAGACCTGTTTCATGAGAACAGGGACTTAGCTTCTTTTCTCCTGTAGTGAACTGGGTTCTAGTAAAGAGCAGTTACAGTTTAACATAAACTGTTCTGCACTTCTGCAGGCAAGTTTTTTCCATTGTTATGAATACCTGTATTTCAGAGTATTTTTGCCATACATTCTGGCATGAGTTTTCATTTCTCCTGTCTCATTTTCTTATTTCCTATCCTAAACAGGTTCGAAATAAACCTATCTGTGTCCATTTTTATTATTTCTACTAGTGCACATTCTAATTTAGTATCCTCTGTGGGTTTCATTACCATGCTGTTAATCCCTTCTTCCACTGACTTAATGAAGATGTTAAACAAAATCAGGCCTAATACCAATCCCTACGGCACCCCACTTCAGTATATTGCCATTCTCATTACTCTTCTTACAGACTATCAGCTAGTTAACAGCATTTATAATTAGGAGAGTTAAAAATAATTTATAAATATGCTCTATTAGATATTTTAAGAAACCAGATGAATTGCAACCATTATCCTCCCTTATATATATTTATATAATTAATTTTAAAAAGCCAATCAACTGTGACAGACGTAATATGCATTTTCTAAAAGTGTGATGCCCATGTCCACATTGAGTCATTTACATCACCTTACACTTTTAGATACTCATCTTTCCTCCTTGTTTTCCTGGACCCTGAATATGTTTTTACTTTTCTTGGTAAATATTAATTTGATTAAGTCTCTCATTGCCATCCCAACCCCAATTGTTGTGGAATAGACTAATTTTAGTTATTTTATTTTAATCTGTTTTGTTTGACCTCTTTATTCAAAGCAATATGAATAAGAAATGGGTAAATGGTAATCAGTTTGAAGGTTTTACTTCATCTTTTAGTTAAGGTATATTCATAAAGCTGAGCAGTCTGCAATTTTTCACAGTTGGCAGATTTTTCTAATGCGGTTCTGTGAGAACTTGTGATTTTTTTCAAAAGCTTGAGAGGAAATGGTAGGCTTTGTAAAAGGTGCCAGATTAATGGTCATGAAGACAATTCTGCTGTCCCAATGAAGAAATGCATCAAAGATGAATACTTTTGCTACCTTGCTCATTTTCCAGCAGGGAGGTTTCTCTTTTTCTGTCTAGGGAAAAATATCCCTTAGGATGTGAAGAACACTTTATCCTCTGTGGCAATTAAGTCTTTGACCTGTGTCACTATAATTTTCCTTAAAGGAACAGTATGTTCCTGTGTGCCAGTAGAGGACATGGGCCAAAATATACGTTCTAAGAATATTTTACCTCCATTTTCTTCAATTCCTCTCTATGAATTTGAGATTCAAGTGCACTAAAATGAGATCCTGGAGAAGACTTCAGACTAACTGTCATGCCCACATGGATGTGTTAGATGGCAAGCCTTTTTCACCTTCTTCACTGGAACCCTTCCTAGATGTTTGTAACTATAGTTGCTGACTTTAAAAGATAGGTTTATTTTTGTTTTGTGTCTCATACTCCCGTGAAAGATGAATGACAGCTTTTCAGGTGTTTATTTTTTAAATTTTAGTTTCTGAACCTTTGTCTTCTGTAAATCATAATTGTGTGGGGTTTATTTCCATCAGTTGTAGAACAAAATAAAGTTGATTTGGCATTGATCAAGATATAAATATAACCAACACTTTTCCAAAAATACATACACAAATATTACAACTTTCTGTGACAGGATAGCTTAAGCTTTCTGACCTGATCATCCCTCTCAGTTCTGTTCATGTAGCATTTTATTAAACTTCAGGGTACTACGGACCTTCAGGAATGTATTGTATGAGATTTGCTGCTGTAAATCCAGCGCAGTCTAAAGGCTCAGTCTGAATTATTTGGTTCTTAGAGGATTGCATAGGTGTTTACAGTTGGGCAGCATAGAGTAGGAATAGGAGGAATTTAGACATAGTTTTTTTGAAGTTGATAGAGTATTCATAACTATTAATATTGTGGCTTCTTCATATGCATTGTTCAGTTAGTGGTCTTTTTAAAGAACTGCCAGTTCTTGTACTGCTGAGTGTATGCATACTATATGACGTGATACTTCTCTTTGGTATAATTTCCAATTAGGAAATGCACAAAGGTTTTATGTCTGTTGATAGCATTATGACACTCAGTGTCAAATATGACATGTGGGACAATGTATCTTAATTTTGCTAACGCGCACATAAAAAAAAAATTATACAGCCTAGTTCAGCGTCAATGAACTTGCAGTATTTTAGTTCCATTCTTGATAAAAAATGTGCTGTGAATTTTCAACGCACAAATATGTAAGTTCAAAATGAAAAATCTAAATCACGCTTTGATAACTAATATTGAAGAACAACACAAAAAGATGAGTGTTTTGTAGTCTTGTAGCTAAGGTGATCAAATACATACTGAAACATATGAAGCTCCATCCCAAAATGAGGATAGCAAACTGGAGTCACAGAATTTGAAACTGAATTACAAATCTTTGGAATGTCACAGCTGTTTTAAAGATAGCAATAATATGCTATTGATTAATTACACTTTTTTCATCTAACTGCACACTAGGAAAAAATATTATTCTATTTAAAAGGAATTTCTAGAGTTTTCAGTATGGTATGCAAGCATTTTATGTTACACATGAATTCTTATAAATGTCAATTTTTTTAGTCAAAGAGAATAAAACTTTTTTTTTTTTTCATTTAGGAATATATCCTTCATCTTTTAGCTACTGATAACTGTACATTTTCTCCACCAAAAAAAGCCTGTATCAAACTAAATTATGTGTGATCAACTAACACTGAAGAAATCTTTAGACTACAAATTTGTAACAGTTAAAGAAAAACATGTGAGCTATATTGAAGGTTGTGGTTAGATCCACGTTAGTCAGATACAATTTGCGTTCATAGTGTGAACTCAAATCTTTTCAATTACTTTGTCTAAATGCTACCTTTAAAACTTTATTCACACTAGGTACTTGAATAAAAGATTTCACATTACAAAAAGCAATTTTACCATCATTAGCTAAAATAAGAGGGCCCTAGGAAGAAAGGATTACCATATATTAAATAAAAAGTTCACCACCTTACAGCTTTAATCCCGTTAGAAAAGATGATTTCTATCTAACTTAATCAGCCAGAGGTCTTTATTGCCTGGAGTATTAATTGATTTAGGTCTTCATTAAGGTCAGAGGTACACATGGCTGACCAGAGGCAGCCTATTAGCGCCTTGTCAGTTATGCTTATTTACATTGACTGAACATAATGGTGGGTTATTTTGCTGTTAGGTCAAGGGGTCACTGAATCTTTTGTGTACCCTGACCTGTTAAAGGGCAGCAGTCACTCAGACACCAAACTGCATTCATAACAAAGATTTGGCTGATTGCATATTGACTCCATCCTTTCCAATAAACACACATTTGTTCATATGGTGCAACTATTAACATTGGCCCAAATACCTGTGGGTGAATGGCTGAAATGTCTCCATTAGAAGTTCCCTGCAATTTTTGTATTATGCCAGTTAATCACGAGCAAGTTTTACTAATACCAGCAGGAAAAGTTTCATAAAGTTTCCATTGTTGCTATTGGCCTTTAATTAAAAAAAAAAAACCAAAAAAAAAACCCACCAAAAAACCCCACACCCAAAAAAAACCCCAACATAAAACCCCTGCAAATCTATAGGTACACTCTTAATTCTGTTTCTTTCTAAGTAGCAATAATTATAGCATTCTCTTGCTGTCAGTAGTTTGTTAGTCCTTATGTCAAATCAAATCTGTTTTTCTCATTGTTTCTTTTCCTGAATGTGCTGATTTCAGGGAGAAAAGAGTTAATTTTCTCCACAGTGCAGATGGCTGGTCCAGGGTGGCAGAGGTAGTGTTTTCATTCCATGGTACCTCAGGTTCAGTGTACATGTGCACTTCTTAGGCCTGGGGAGGAAGGGAGGAAGGAGGGGGCTATAAAGACTTGGGCTAGCTTGATAGCTGGCTCCTCAGCTCTTTTGTTAGCTCTTGGAGTGGTTGTTACCAGTGGGGCAGGTTTGTTTTTTAGTGGGTTGGGGGGTTGACTGGCTTTGTCCCAGTCGGGTTGTCGCACTCAGGCTCTGGGTCTGCCAGTTCTCGGGCTTGGATTCTCGCTTCTCTGGGACTTGGCTTTGTGTTGGTTGGCGGGTGGTGAGCAATTGTATCATATGTTCTATTTTCTATTATTTTAATTACTTATTAGGAATAGTATTGCTAGTAGTATCACTATAATTTTCATTTATGATTTCCAGAGCTAAATCTTCATTAAAGTTACCATTCTGTTATTCTATGATTCTATGATTTATATTCAATTAGTAATAGTTCTTATCTCAACTTTATGAGCCTCTTTTCCTCTGACTCCTCCTGCACTGGCAGAGGGGGAAGGTGAGCGAGCGACTGTGTGGTACTTAATTGCTAGATAAGGTTAAACCATGACATTGAATTAATTTAATTATATTTTGTGGGAGATATGTTGTGTCCTTTTGGTAAATTACAATACTGTTATCATCTTTGTCATGGGAACAGTTCAAAGTGGGTCCAAGCATTTTTTTCCTTTCCATGGTACCATAGATGCTTTTCTTCTTTTCTAAAAAAGTGACAAGTGAATTGCAAGACTAATTAAGTGTTTACTTAATTCTTGCAGCACAGCTACACTACATAAAGTAGTCATTCTCAGATAAGAGCTTAGCATCCCTGTCTGTTTGAGTGTGGATTGCATGCTCTGAGGTTTTGATTGTCCACTGAATTGATTATTTACAGTTGTGCTGAGTAAAACACCTGCTAAACTATTATGTTAGCTTATTAAGACACCTTTCATTTAACTTGCAGTGATATAAATAAAAGCAAAAAGGGACAAAATGTGGACACACATGAGGCCCCATTTATAAACTGCTTACTGCTGTGGAGCTGTACTGGAAATAAATTGGTACAAGTGAGCATCTCAGCTGTACAAGATTTTTTATTTTTGGTTTGTCAAATCTTTAATGAAGTTTTAGCACTGGAAATACGTGTATGGGCTGCAGTGAAAATTAAATCATCAGTGTAAGCTGAGACATCTAGCGCATAAATACACATCCACTATATTGCAGTTTTGTTTCTATGCTGAGTTTACTGGATATGCAAGTCCTCTAGACTTGATACACTGTGAAGCTATAGCCTGAAAGATTTTCTGTTATCCTTGTAGATGCTCCAAAAAGATAAACTGTTGCAAGGTTCTAGCAGGGTTTTGCAGAACACTTTCACAACACAGGGACTAACACCATACGTAGTGACATTTCCCGTTTTAAGATTTCAGTACTGTGAACAAGACATTATAATGTCTTCCCTATTTTAAATGATTTTTACTCTGCTAACAGTTTTCTGTATAATGCTTCAAACATTCTAGAGACAACCTCTTGAAATCCAATAAAACAGTGTTTATACTGGTTTGCTGCTTTGCCCCTGCTGATTATTTATGCTTGCTGTTCATGACCAAGTCACTGGAAAAGAGAACAAGAACATTCCTCCTCCTTCCCATATCCTAAACTATAAACCCCTGAAATACAGTTGCTGCAAACCTGTGGCCATATTTTGACTCTTTTCCGCTCTTTCCCCCACGCATCCACCGTTCCATAATATGGTGGCATGTTAGGAACACTGTTTTTCTATTAATTACATCTTAAGATAAAAACAAGTATGTTAGGAACAGAGGGATTTTTTTTTTCTTCTAAAGAACTCTGCAAAATTCCCACTGAATCTGAGCCAAAAGTGGTGCCAATTTTGTTCAAATCCTTCAGAGATTTTTTTTTTTTGACCTTGCTTATGACCAGTGGGGCTAATTGTATCAGAACTATCCAGGATACTTTAAGAAAGTGCTATCTTGGTCTGTATTTCAAAACACTGTCAGATATTTTATCGTTAATTAGTATTCATATTATGTCTCAAACAATCTGTTCAAGAATAGGGGAAGTGAACTGGTTGAACAGCTCTTCTGTCTACCTAATAATTAACATGGGTGATGCATGGAAAACCAGCAACCCTACAGGAAAAAAAGGAAGAAATACTGCCAGTGTGATTCTTTTTTTTTTTTTTTTTTTTCTGTAGAAGTATAAACTACCTGTATTGGAGTTTTTTACTAATGCATGGATTTCACTTTTCAGAGGCTTGCTTTAAAAGCAGATCTGTGCCCCTCTGAATCATATCTTCCTGATTTTGTTTCTCATCTTGTCAGTATGCCACTTGGTAGCTGGCTGGACTCCCTTGTTCAGTGGCACATATTTTAAAATAGCACTGTAAAAAAAAGAACATTTGTTCCTATAAACCAAAATATTACTTGGATTTTTTTTCCCCCTATATTCAGTATTATATATAGCATTATCAAAACAATATTTCAGATATTTTAAACAATTTGAATAGTTGATGGATGTCAGTTGATATGTTTCCTCTCTGCCTCCTCCCCCTCTTCAGCTGCTAATCATAGAACTTGTATGCCAAATTGTGTAAGATACTCTTCCAATAGTTACATGTGTGAGTCTTTTGTGAGACACAGACAGTTATGAGGACAGATTTGGAGTTGCATATGGGTCTGTCACATGGTTTGATTGCCATGTCTTCTAGGACACAGATTTCTTTTTTAATTATTCTTAATTCTGAGGAATTTTTACAGTTCATACAATAAGTTCTGCAAAATTCTTCTTAAAGATTCCTTGCACAATCCATTTTCCTTCTCTTTATGCCTAGCAAAATGCTTCTTGTGCTGACTTCAAAGCTGCTTACGCCCACCTTACTTCCCACTTCTATACTTAGTTTTCTTTTGATATTGAATAAAATTTACTGCTTCACTGATCAGGAAGTGTACAGAGTTTCTAAAGAAGTGCAGCATAAGAGGATGAAAAGTTTTGATATTTACATTAAGATTTTATAATAAATCTTTGAGGTGTCTGAATAATAAGAATAAATGTTTCCTTTGGTGGCTGTGGTTAAAAAAGTAGGTCTTCAGAATGTTGCCAGGAAGGCTTTGGAAAATCGACCCAAAGTAACTGCATTGCAGCTCAGGTTAAAACGTGTATTGATGGTATAGCTGGCCACCCATTTAATTCCATTTTCAAAAGGTGAACCCATCTCTTTGGTCAAGTGACATTATTCTGCCTCTTATTTTCAATCTGCAATTTCTTTTACTTTCTGGTGGATTATCATTTTCATACACAGTCTTAGCTATTCCGCAGTATTATTTTTATAGTATTTTTACATTGGTTTACTAAAGACATTATAAATATATGCTTATATATTCTTATATATAAAAGAAAGCTTAACTTAAGATATAGATGTTAAATAAAATAGCACTGAACTGAAGACAGTATGCATCATCGCTCAGAAAAAGAAAGTAAGGACATAGTTAACCGTGTTGGGGCATCAGTGTGATACAGCAGCTGTAACAGTAACATCAGATATTATTGTTTTGAGCTGACACATACATCCATGTAATAACTCTTAGGTTCAAGTTTATTGCAGTGCTGTGTTTCTATATTGTAATTGAACTCCTATCAGAAATTATCTGGTGACTGGCATGTTTGCTCCATTTGTGACAAATGATGGCAAAGATCTGCGCTGTTGAAAGAAACTACCTGCAAAAAAAGTGCTTCCCTTGCATTCTGTGCATTCCCAGAGTCTTACTTACTGATTTTTATTTTCTTCTAGGTTGGAGATATTATCTACTGTGCTGGACAGATTGCTCTAGTACCGTGTACGATGCAGCTTGTTAGCGGTGGCATATGGACTGAGGCCGTAGTTTCCCTCCGTCATGTTGAGCGAGTTCTTCAAGCTATGAGCCAGAAGACTGCACTCCACCACATCATCACAGCCAGCTGCTATGTAACTGACAGCAAGCACATTCCTATTGCTCGCTCTGTATGGCAGAAGAAATTAAGAGAATGTAAAAAGGTAGCTGTGATAACCATTTTCTTCTTCCTGGGTTGTCTTTTTATTTCCCCTAAGTCTCACAGTAATATCAGAATTTTCTCTGTACATTTCAGAGGGGTTCAAGTAAAGCTGACATAATAAGGTTTGATTGAGCTGTTATGTTCTGGCTCATAAGTGGTTGTGCACAATTGAGAAAGAAAATTGCTTAATAGAAAGTTATATTCATCACTAACTTTGTCTTAATTCCCCAAAGCAATATGTTAAAGAACTCTTTAAGAGCAGACAATTCCTCCAACAAAAATGTGAACAATACCTTATTTGAATTACCTCTGCCCATATAGTTTTACGTAATAGGAACTGGGCATTTTACTTCAACTTTTTGTGAGTTACAAAGTTGAGGGTTTTTCAGCACTCTTTCTTGCAAGCAATATTGTCATGACAACTGAGTTTACTCCTCATTATTGCTTATTATGCAACTGTACTTCTAAGACTAGACAGGGGTGTACCTGTCTATTGATTGACCCTAGATTATCTCTAATAGCATAATAATTTGCACATTTATAACAATAGCATGATCATTTCTGTTACGTATGTGCCATTTTCCTTAAATAGCCATGGAACACCCTGCAAACATTAAAAAGGTAATGGCCACAAATCTTGTAAATAAAACTCGACTTCTCCACAAAGGAGTAAAAAAGAGTAGTAACTACATAATTGCTATTTAATTTAATGTAACAATTCTTATGGTTTCTCAGGGAAACATGGCTTGGAAACATAGCCTATGTTAATAATGCCATAGAAGAAGGAAAAATGAATCTGAAACTTTCCTTCCATTTGCCTTCACTTTCAAGCCTCTGCGCTAGACACTTGTCTTTCTGAGTAAAATGTAGGCTTTACTTAGAAGCTTACACATTTCACCTTGATTTGTTAATAAAGGACCCTCTCAAACAGTGCTTACTGCTCTTAAAAGACCAAGTGTATTGAATCTGAATTCAATTCAGATTTTTTAATTTGATTCAGTTTTTTGCTATGTGACTGGTTAGTAACATGTACCACGACCATGAAGCCTGCGTGCTTTCTTATTTGTAATATATGTGATTTGAGAGCAGATCGGGGTTGTTTGCCAGTTCTTTCCAACTTTACCTTTTTTCCAGATGGAATCTTTTAGGTCTTCCATAGCTGTTATACATAACAGACACTCTTTATCAAGTCTTTTATTTCTTCTACTTACTGAGATGACTAGGCAATACTTTCTTAGCTAGATGAAAATGCTGATGAGATTGCTTCTTTTGGGCTATTAGTAGTGTCTGGCACATGTCATTTTTTGATTGTTCAAGCCATACCTTAAAAAACGGATTGCTGCCTACACATACTTCTGTGAAGAGTTAGCTGCCTAACAGTTTTCAGGAATGTTTCAGTAAAAACATTCTAGAGGAGCATCAAGCAATCCTAGGGAGTGTTCATCTATCTTATGCTGTGCTTATCATATCATATACATTAATAACTGTATCAGAAAGAGCAAAAGAATGTTAGCAGATGAAGTAATGTGTGCCACAACATGATTTAAAAATGCTTTGGAAAAAAAAGATATCGCTGGGAATGAGATGTTATTAGCAGCCAGATGTTCCAATTTCCGTATAATTTTGCCAAGAGACAGAGGAATTGAATTTTTCCTCAGGGTATGCATACTTTTTTCATTAGTAAAGACTTGTGTACACAGCAAAGCGTAGAAAAAGATGTATCAAACACTTCTGTTACAAGGAACCAGAGGGAGGAATTGTCCTGCCCTGAAAATACGATTGTCCTGTTAACGGAAATAGAGATAATGTATTGGAGGAGAAGCACTAGCTGGCATGGTGTTAGAAGAATTGTTCCTTTGCTTTCAGAATGAGGAAAACTGTAACATTTGAAATATGGAAGAACTTGGTAAAATGAGTGATAAATTGTACAACAGTTGTACTTCTCTCTCACTTACTCCATAGAATCAGTGAAAACAGGAAATGTAATTTTTACACCTCTTAATATTTTCTTTGGAACAACTTGTTGGATGCTGTAAGATACTGTCTGTGTGGGAGCCAGAACACAGTACTTTACTCTGAAGGCATCGGTATTTAAGAGTCTAAGTAGCATATCCCTTCCTTGTGTGGTTTTGTTTATTTTTTGGTATCCCAATACTACTACAGACAGCTCTGTCAGATACATGAAATAATGGTCTGTTTTCTGCAAGTAAACTAAGTAAGCCAAACCAAAAGTATTTTATTATTCTTGAACTGTATTTCAAGCAGTGGCCAAATGCCTGAATCAATAGCAACCTACAGATCATAAGAACAAATGGTGTCTCAGTTGAAATTGTTCTGCTTCTGTCATCCATAGAAATAGGAGTTTGTTTGTGCAAACAAAACAGTGCAGCTCAATGCAGTTCATTTCTTGTAAACTAGACATTATAAACCATAAAACTAATCATGTTTTAAATACGTATTTTAGACACTACATTTCTGTTTGCTTAATGTTCTGTATTTAATAGCAAAATTATGGTATATTAAGATTGAGGTATTTGTATGTAACACAGTGACTAAATCATATGCATTAGACCTGCCAAAGGGTTTTTTTAGAGCACCAGAAATTATTAGTGTTTTGTCGTATAGTGATGTTTGGTAAATATCCTCCACATAAATAATACTGTTCAGCAACTTCAGTTGAATCATTCCACATATCTAATGCCAGTAGTCTGTAAAGCACAAAATGGATTGTATAAGTTATTTAGGACACAAATAAATGGGACTTAGCAGAACATAATATAAAGAGAAGTGTGAGAATTGTTCTCTGGATGTGTATATATTACAGAAGAGGTTTATTTCTAAGAGCAGCATGTAGGCATGGAGTTGATCAAAGCTTGGTTTGAGCTGAGGCCACAGGGTCAGACACACATGGACTTTGGAGGACTTCTTGTCATATTATTGACATTGATGATTGTTTTTTAGGAACTTCTTGAACTATGAAGAGAAAAATAAATTAAGTATGTTTTGGAATAACCAAATTATTTCACCGATAACCAGAGGAGTGGCTCTAGTGAGCACCAAGGAGGGGAGGGGACTGTAAGAGAGGGAGAAAACAGTACCAGTAAGCAGGCTAGACCCCCTAGCAACTTCTAACTTGTTTCACCCAATCTCTAGCCCTTTGCTTATTCCAGCATCACTCCTTGCTTTCCACACAGCTCCTTTCCACTGCTTTCATCCTGATTTCCCTCATTCCAGATGGCAGGTCAGTATCTGTGCTCCCAGCACCATTCCCTGAAGCTCCACCCCTCCAGTATAACCCCAGGTATTGCCTCCCTGAATTCCAATTACCCACAGCTATCAAGGGTTGTGTCCCCAGAGCAGGAACCCAGTCCATGTTCCTCTCTCTTCTTCCCTTCTGTGTCAGTTTGAGTTGATTGTCATTGGAAAAGCCTTTCGGAGTGACAGTGGAACAGAAAGCTGGTGAAGGGATAGGTTGTAGTAGGACTCCACCATGGAGAAAGAAAAAAGAGGCAGGAAGGGAAGGATGAGAAGGCAGACCTACTGAGGTCTCACTCAAAAAAACCCGCCTTAATCAGTGGGCTGATGAAAAGATCTTTGACTCGACATTTTGAATGTAAACAAGAGAGATTTCCTTTCTTAAAACTAAGGTATTGTAGGAACTGAGAACTAGAGTAAGGGAGCCAAGGTAAGCATTTCAGTTTTGAGGATCGATATGGCTGCATTTTTGTTAAGTAGTGGTTACTGGAGAAATTAAGTAGTTAAGGGAAGCAGTGGTTAAAATCAAAATTAAAAAACAGAGGCTGCAAAAATAGCATAAAGGCAGTTATGCAAACAAATAATCAAAGCCAAAACCTAGGAAAATAATTGGAAATAACAAATACAGGTGCCAGCCATCAGCAGCTTCCCCCCACCCTATTTTTACGTTACACTCCTTCCACAGTTTCTTTGTGATTCCCAGGCACACTTTGGGATATTTTGACACTCTTGAGGAGACACATTTAGGGATCATCTCTAACATACCTAGTCAGAAATAGTAACAATTGTAAAGTAGAACAGTTTCTGTCTAATCCAGTAGTTAGCATTTAGAGCTTTTCTTTTTTTCCCAAGTAGCCAGGAAAAAAAAAAATATTATAGCACTGCTAAAACTTTTTGGAAGAAGAACTGACAGTTTTCGAATTAAGTCTCATCTTGTGTTTTTCTTTACTTCACATCTTTTAATGACAGTGTCAAGTAATATGATGATTTTATAAGCGGTTTTGCTAACTCATTCAGCAGAGTAATCAATAGAAAAAAATAAGCCAGATGGGTTGTAGTCCATTTGTATTGGGTGGGACAGATGGCATTATTGATAGATGGAAATATTCCAAATAATTATGGTATAATGATATAACTGACTGTGGCTGCAAAATTTTATTAATTTACTTTGTGTATGCACTTTATTCAGTCAGGGTTGAGTTTTACGATTTAGACAATACACTATAATTGCTTGGGGGCTGAGTCCACCCTCTACCTTCTTTTTCCCCTCCCTGTGGGCTTCCCATGTAGTACTTCGTTAGAGTATTTCAAGTGAGGGGTTGTACTTCTCTTGGTACAACAGTCACCACTAGACTAACCAAGATGGGCAAGATCATGATTACATTTTTGTTTCTACCTCTGAATGCTTGCTTTTTGCTTTCTTTTGTTATTCTCACCAATACAAAGAAGAAACATGCTGTACTGTCTCAAGATATCAAGCATTCCAGCTTGTTTAACTTCTGTGTTTTATTCTTTTTGCATCTTGCTACTCCCCAGCAAGACCTGGTATAGCTCGGCCAGTAAAATATATCATTTTTCATTAACTGTATAATTGATACTGGTGTGGGCTGTTGCTATTCAAATCTATATTCCATGGCAAAGTACTACTAATTCTTTCTTTTATGTGAGTTAAGAGCACATTATCTTACAGAAAAACTTGGGGGACATTTGCTGGTTTTAAAATACAGTTCTTGATAAACACAACTGAATGATAAAAATGAATTTCAGTTCTTATTTTGATTTTAAGGCATATACAAATGTCAGAGGCAGATTTTCCAGAACTGTCTGAAATGTTATCTCTGATTTCTTCATCATAAAAGAAAAATGTATAGGGAAAAATTCGAGTACACCATGTTTTGTTACCAAAACAAAGTTTAGGATTACCTGTATTTGTAAGTGAACCCAAAATACTGGTAAAGGAAGATTTGAAACAGCGAAAACAATATATTTTTTTAAGGTTAGAAGACAGGGTTGCAAAAACAGATAATATTTAATGTCATTGAAATATTTATTAATAGCTTTAAGACCATTAGCTTATACCTTTTGCTTCAGCAGCTCATTTTATATATACTATTTTTCTGATGATGATATTATAGATGAATTCCACTCTGAGTTATTTTATTAGGCAGCTGCCACTGTATTTTCCATCCTCAGTAATGAAAAATCTACCTGATGAAATACTTACTGTGTCATGAAAAAATACATCCCTTTTGACTTTTATAACACAGCTTGCATTTGGTTTTTAGTTGTCTAGTCCTCTCCCTCCAATAAATTCCTGAGCAAATTTACTGCAAACTTTAAAGTTCTCCACCACACCTTCTTCTGACAGGAGCTTTCTTTTTTTATGGTAAGCATTCAGGATGAGTGGCTGTGATCCTGTGATTGTTTCAAATCCAGCAGACTGCTACAGTTGACTCTCCTTCTGTCGGGAATGCCAGTCAGGTTGTTGGCAATGAGTATCTTAATAGCATATAATGCAGAAGTGATTGAAAAAAGGTTCGTAATGTGAATGGGTTCCTTGCTTATTTCAGCACTTGGGTAACTTTATGCCAATTTTAAGTATCTAAATTTAAACCTTTTGGGCCAGATTTACAAACTGTTTAGATGTCAGAAGATGCAAATGAGACTGAACTAGGATTTTTTAAAAAATATCTCGGGGCAGTCATCTAGGGGCACTGGGCTCTGTCCAAGGATCCACCGCATCATACCTCCTTCAACACTCCTGTAAATACCATTGGTATTACCCTGTGTCTTTCCAATTTGCCTACCGAATAATACAGAGTCCCACTTTATAAACAAGTTAAATCCTCAACCAGAAGCTATCTGGCTACATGCAGTGGTTTTCTGGAGTAATTACTATGTTTTCATGGCAGTCATTTAGAATGGCATCATGCATCTGTAACACAGCAGTCTGTTGCGTTGTTCAGACATGCCTGTAGTATTTGAAATATACAGACTGTCATGAATTTAACCAATATTCATGCATTCTCTGACACTTTATCCAAAGTAGAACAGAAGTAGCTTATGCTGAAATAGTGGAAGTCGAAGGTTTTTCTTGCTGCAAAGGATTGGACAGAGATTTAAGATCCTCTTTACCTATGTAGAAAATTACCATAAGACTTGAATGTAAAAAAACCCCAGATTTCTGTGAGAGGATATGTACTTTTTCACCATCCTGAACAGATGTTTGTAAGTCTGTAATATTCAGGTACGTGTTTTTTGTATATTTTATTATATGTATTGGTTCATATCTATATTTAATACTATTGTTAAATTTCCAAATAATATTGTAAATTCTGTGCCCTAGAATTAATAGTAGAGCTAATACTAATTTAATTAGACTCCTCCTTTTACAAGTTTCTTGAACAGAATAGTTAAAAAGTGAGTAGAAGTATATTAGTATTACAAAGGTAGAAATGATAGATTAGAACGCTGCTGCATTTACATTACAGTAAAATGTAGCGTAGGTTAATTAATATAAGAAGAAGAAAACTAAATATTTTTTAAAAACATTGCCACCAGCCAGCACCTATATCTATCAAAAATTCATTTGGGAAAAAAATGCATGTTTCTGTTTCCCTTTTTTGTGTCATCAGGTTTATAACATTTATTTCGCTACTAGATGCTATTTTGAATGTTCCGCAGTTCGATACATTAAATCAGGCTTCTTTTATGGCCCATGTTAAGAACACGCAGTGCATTCAAATAGCACAGTGGTGGTGGGTCTTTCATCTTGTGCCTAGTGTATTTCATTTCCCCCATGTTCAGATTAAACAAAGCTTTTGTATTCATTTGAAGCAACTGTAATGAGAATATTTAACACAGGTCAAATGCAGATAGTGGAACTCCAGAGGTCCTTGAAAATATTCTGCCTTTTGACACTGGTCCACGATGGGAGGTGAAAAGGTTGACACTTTCACTTTTTTTTTAAAGGAAGATATTCAATTTGTAACATTAGTGGAGGCTTAATGAATTTTAGAAAGGAAGATTGTCAATAAAAAGAACAGTGAAGGAATCTACATGATCTTAGCTAAAGCCATTATTAGAAGTTTAATATATATGCATAAAAAAAATCATGTAATTGCATATTGTTCTAAACTGTATATATGAATTTAACTTGTAGAATGTAAACATAAAATACGAACAATAGAAAACAAGAAAGTAGAATGTTCATGTAGATCGATACAGATACAATCAAATCCTCAGCTGGTGTAAGTCAGCATAACTCTCTGATTTTCATGAACTGATTTACACTAGCTTATTTGTCATTTACAGGTAATATATACATGCATTTGAACATCGTTTTCCAGTTAGACACAGTGAAGAAATGCATGTCAGGTTATTCAGGGTGGTAAACAGCCTAGTTCATTCAGGCTGACTGATTTTCCCCTGGAGCAGTACCCTTAGAAGAGTTTTTTTGAGTGATTCTTCATCTCTTTTGCTGAAAATATTAATTCTGTTTTGAGCCTGTCACTTTTGTGCTAAGCAAATGGGCATATACGAATCCACTGTTTGCTTAGGCCAGAACCTCTGGTCAAAAGTCTTATGTCTGATGACTGTGAAAGCCATTAACAGGATTTCAACCCCGAGGCTGGTACCTGTTGTCAGTGCCTCTTAATAGAGGGGAGAATGCCATTTTGTTTGAAAAGTGATCAAGTCCCTACTTTAAGTCAGGAAACTTCTCTGTTTGACTGTAGTCCTAATTACATATTGGACACTTCAAATCCCCAGAACAAAGGAAGGAATTTCAGCAAAATCATCAGCTTCAAAATTTTTTTTTTTGTTGTCCTCTGGATGAGTTAATCCTACTGACCAGGACTAAAATAAAAGCCAGATTACCACTCCAGCCTACACAGACAGTTTTACTTACAACTGGTCCTTTCTACAACAGCAGCAGGTTAATCCCTTTCAGACACTTCAAATTTTCCTTCCAAGTCAGTGCTTCCAAGAAGCAGTTTGATGTTAAGTCCTAACTAGCTATTCCAGATCTTGGTCTTTTCCAGGGAGGGCATTTTAAGTTGTCTCTTTGCTGTGAGCTCAACAAAAATAAGGAAACTCAGATGTTAGAAACTAGTCAAACTTCTATACTGAAAGTCGATCCCTTCATTGTGTGGGCAGTATCTTCTTAGTCATGGTTATGCAGGACCAGGAAAAGCATTCCTGTTGCAGGAAGGAAACTCAGCTACTGAACTGCCCCTATGGTGCTGTGTTTTGGATTTGTGGCTAAAACAGCATTACTAACAGGGCAGTGTTACACAGTTTGAAGGCTTTCTCTTTTCCCCACTCTGTTTCCCCTGCATGTAAGCTGGGGATGGGCAAGAGGTGGCCAAAGGGATAGCCTATACCATGTAATGTCATGCTCAGCAATAAAATCTGGCGAGTTTCGTCTTCCAAGGGGGCTATTCCCCAGAGATTGTCTGGGCATCAGTCTGCTGGTAGGAGGTGGTGAATGATTACCTTTACATCACTAGTTTTCTCCCCACTTATTAAACTGTCTTTATCTCAACACGAGAGCTGTCTCATTTTTGTCCTTCCTGTTGTCTCTCCCATCCTGCTTTGGTTGGGGGGCAAGCAGGCAGCTGTGTGGGTGCTTAGCTGCTGGCTGACATCAACACCACAAATAGATTCAGTAAATTACCACTGAAAAGAAACTCTGGATTAACTAGGAAATTTCATACCTGGCCTTCCCCCTTATTAAACTCCAGTCAAGATTAGAGCTCAAAGTGTCATCTCTTCCTTTAGAAACTGCAAGAATCAGATACAGTCATGATCTTATACCATCAAAAACTTGAAAGAAAACAAAAAAGGAAATGAACTCAGGAAAATACCTTCTTTCTTCCAAGGGAAGTACTCCTTTACTAGTGTATATCACAATCCAAGGCATCCTGCTAAATTTCAGTACTTGATTATCCTAATCTCTAGTCTGTGTACTGGTCATAATAACAATTTGATTTCCTCCTCCTCCTTGCTAACAAGGCATGCATGTTACTGCGCATTGACCAGTTAGCATGGCTCATTTTTGCTATGCAAAAATTTAAAGGGGTTTCAAAATAACGCTAGCTCACTTTCATCTTTTCTTACGTACTTCTCTGAAAGTGGAGTGCAGGAAAGCATAAATAATATTTGGTTTACTTTGACTTTTAAAAGTAATTAAATTGAAGATCTTTCATTAATTTTGAATCCTGTGTGATATCCTTGCTAACACTGTCCTGACATTAGTTGCTGTCCTAGCATTAGTTGCTTTGCTAACTCGTGTGCTGGCTTGTTCGTGAGGGAGTTGGTAGGTTTGTTTAGTTTTCCTGGTCTTGCTATCGCTGATAGGGTTCGCTTGGAACCTGCTGCGACAACTCTTGAGCTCCGGCCCTCGGGCTG
>NW_010263408.1:0-1773 GCF_000690775.1 Eurypyga helias
TATTTATAGAAGTATTTTATTTATTTTAATAAACAATCATAGATGTAACTAAATAATGTATCCTAAATTTCACCCTGCAACCCCTATTTTTGTGCCAAGGATATGAAAGATACTAATAGCTAAGTCTTAGCTTCAGATACCACAGCCTGCATAAACTATGCAATCAGTCAGGGAAAAAAAAAAATCCACTGATATTAATTAAAATATTGTATTTTTTTAATTTTTTTTGAGTCATAAGCCAAAAAAGAAAACAGGAGGGAAATATGAGATAAATAACTTCCTGAAAATCCTGTTATTTACTTCTTAATTGGACTAATATGTTAAAAGTTAACCTTTTCCACTGAACCAAGAGGGAAAAGAAGCTCCCTTAATACACACTCACCTGAATCTTGAAGGATTCAGATATCCCAGAATGCCAAAAGTGGTAGACTTTACCCTCACGTCCCTTTTACACACAATTTATCACTTTAATATCTAATGTTAGAATACTTTCAACAGCAGCAGTTTAAACGAAAGTTCCCTATTTGAAGTCACTGAAATGTGTCAAAATTTGACTTGCTCATATCAGTTAAGATTGAACATAGACCTTTCGAAACCTTCCCTCAATAATAGAATAATTCCTTGTATCAATATTTAAATGTAATAAACTGTTCAATTTTTAATCCTGATATTTTTCTCCACTTCAAATTGTTGACTGAAAGTGGCTGGACTTGTGTTTTGTTAATGGGTAATCAAAGAACCTGAGAAAGAAAACTTTTCAAGGAAAAATTGGCAGCTATTGAGAGATTCTCCATACCATACTACATCCATAATGGCACGATCAATCTTTTCAGACTAGAGTCTGAATCCTTGAGAGTTCAAGACATTGAAGATGCACATTTAAAGAGCTGAACGATGTGAGTGACCTGTTGGCTGTGACCAGTGGGAGGAGGCCAAGGAAGCTACAGCAAGAGTAAAAATAGAAACACCTCATCATGCTGTTTGTCCATCCCAGAGGCAGAGACTGAGCAGAATTTTTGAAGACTGACTGGTCGGATAAAGGCCTGGAATAGTAATATAATGTGGCTTGGAAGCAAGGAAAATGCTTCTGATAGAAAGTTTTCTTGGATTTACATGGAAGGAGTAAAGATAATAGAATCTGCCCCCCATGTGGACAAAAATAAAAACATTGGGCTTCTTTTCACTGCCTTTGGCTGAGGAGAGAGGAGGAAAAGAGAAGAAAGGAGAGAAGAATCATTTTGATTGGAAAAGACGCTTAAGATCACTGAGTTCAACCTTAAACCCAACACTGCATATTCCAAAACTAGACCATGACCCTAAGAACCACAACTACATGTCTTTGCAATACAGTCCATGGGATCTGGTGTAATATATCCATGGGTTCTGAAAGAACTAGAGAAGGAGTTGCAAAACCTCTACCCATTATATTTCAAAAGTCATGGCAGTATGGTAAAGTTCCCACTGACTGGAAAAGGGGAAACATAATCTCATCTTTAAAAAGGAAAAAAAGAGGACCAAGGAAACTACAGGCCTGTCAGTCTCACCTCTGTGCCTGGCAAGATCATGGAGAAGATCCTCCTGGAAACCATGCTGAGGCACATGGAGAATGAGGAAGTGATTGGTGACAGCCAACATGGCTTCACCAAGGGCAGATCGTGCCTGATGAACATGGTGGCCTTCTACAATGGGGTCACGGCCTTGGTGGATAGAAGACAGGCAACAGATGTCATCTACCTGGATTGTGCAAAGTCTTCGATACTGTCTCACATGACA
>NW_010263409.1:0-311 GCF_000690775.1 Eurypyga helias
AGTGCAGGAGTGTTTTGGTATGACAGGGGAAGCTTAACCAGCAAACTGCCTGCACAATGGCCGAGGTTTGACGAGGATCTCTAAGGCCAAAAAGCTGTCCAGGAGTGAAGAGGGGAAGAAATGCACTTCCACAGGTGTGTTGGAATCAAAAATATCACAAAGCTGTTTGATCAGTAGTGGGTCAGGGACACAGAGATTTTGAAGCCTCAGCAAGAAAAAATGTTGACCAAACTTATGTTACTTTACAGTCCTGCTAAGAGCAGGTCATGGTGTTAGAGACATCCAGACGTGCTTTCTGACCCAAATGCCCC
>NW_010263409.1:549-1128 GCF_000690775.1 Eurypyga helias
ACAAGCGTGGTCTTGAACATTTGCAGGGATGGGCCATCCACAGCTTTGCTGGGAAACCTGTCCCAGTGCCTCACCACCTCCTCAAGGATGAATGTTTTCTTGATATCTAATCTAAATCTACCCCCTTTCAGCTTAAACCTGACCATGGGGAGGCCATACTCCCTGAGGGGCCGTGCCCACAAAGATACCATGCTGGTTGTGGGGCTGATGGCCGTGTTCCCACTACTCTGTGTCCTTCTCCAGCCCTGTCCCATCATCAACACAGCATTCATTGGTCTCCTCTGAGGATGCTCCTTGGTGGGTGGTCATCAATCCAGGGTGCTCCAGCCTTGGGCCAGCCCATCTCATCCCTCCCCAGGTACCACTGAGCTGGAAATGGCCACAGTGGCAGGATGGGGTAACAGTCTCTCTGCCTGAGACTGTCTGAGTCCCTTCCAGCTCTGAGTGACCTGCTGCTCCCAGGTGGAGTTGCACCCATGGACAAGTGGGATGTGTCCTGCAGCCTCCTGCCACTGCTGCCAGTTCCAGGCTTGTCAATACACACCTGTGCTTAGTATCCCTGCCTGGGGCTGGCCACTT
>NW_010263410.1:0-3374 GCF_000690775.1 Eurypyga helias
CTTCCAACCCCAACCATTCTGTGAAGACCTTACAGGAATCTAATCCTGGACGGCACAGCATTCCCACACCCACCAGAAACACATCAATGTGGAAGAAAACAGACACTGACGATTTCCTCTTGCTTGTCCGTTGTGGGATGGGTACCTTACAGCAGGCTTTTAACAGGATGTTCCAACATCCCAAATGACAACAGCTTTCCTTTTTTTGCAATGGGCTTCCAATACAATCCACCTCCTCAAAAACAAGGAGACAGTTTTCATATGAGGAGATGTGAGTTGGGAGAGGGGTATGGTTGTCAAACGGATTTATAAATGAACTCCCCAATTCTTGTTGTGGGGTTTGGGGTTTTTTTAGATTTAAAATGTTTTCACAATGCAGGGGCTGACCTGGACTAACAGGAACCTGGCTCTTATCTCTGCTGGGCTTTTACATCAGGAAGCTCCCAGCATCTGAACACAACCCTGTCTTTTGTTTCGATGATGCAGTCAAAGTATAACAGCTTGGGAAGAACAGCTGACGCCTGAGCTGAGAGAATGCTACATACACAGGGCCAAGGGAAAAAGGAGCTTGGAATGAAAGAGGAACCACCTGCCAGAAAAATAAAGGAGTAGGTGGGGAGACCTGAGAGAGCAAGCCTGTGGGAACAGTGACCTGAGTTAATAGGGAGCGTGGGGGAGGAGTAGGCAGCCACCAATTGCTCTTGTGTTTAAAATCCTAGTGACGGGATGAGTCAGAGACTCTGATTGAATTTTGCCTTCACTACACCCACAGACTAGTTATTATAAAGCTTAGGGGAGCACAGGTTGGTGCAGCAACAAAAACTACACAATGAATCGATAGCTATATGAAGCACCCCCAAGTGCCCAAAGAACATCTGCCAAACACCATGTCCTTCCACACAAGGTTTCCTGCAGCTCTAACCAGTCTGCTTAGCTGCTCTTCTTTGTGCAAATAGGACTTAGACTGATAAGTGAGTGGCAGCTGCCTCTGAGATGAAGGAGTATGGCAGACTAACAGGGAATGCTCTTCACGAGTCTCTGCTGGGCATTCTGGAAGCGGCAAGCTTCAGGATTTAACTGCAACAGTTAACTGGTTTAGCCCAGCAAAACCACTGCCCAAGAACTACTAAACCCTCTTATAGTCTCTCAGGACAACACGATTCTGTGAACAAGATTTATTTGTTGCATCCTTCAGTTACTGTTCGGCTTCTTCTTCTCCCTAGGCCAGGGGCTGGCTGACCTGCTCAGCAAGTTCTACCACGCTGAAAACGACAGTGAAAATAGTCGGTAAACACTCGCTCCCTCACATCGGCCGTCGTAACAGGCCAAAGGAGGCATAAACTGTTGTGGCAGGTCTCCCGCGTGCCAAAGGCACCTGCTCGGATCACAGAGAGGCTTTGCCACTGAACAGTGTGACTAGGAAGAGGGGCTTCCCATGCCTTCTCAGAGAAGGAGGTCTGTGTAGCTCAGTTAGCAATTGTCCAACCATGCTCTCCTTTGAGAAAGGAACTAAGAATCATGGAATGGCTTGGGTTGGAAGAGACCTTTAAAGATCACCCAGTCCCCCCCCCCCTGCCATGGGCAGGGACACCTTCCACTAGACCAGGTTGCTCAAAGCCTCATCCAGCCTGGCCTTGAACACTTCCAGGGATGGGGCATCCACAGCTTCTCTGGGCAACCTGTTCCAGTGCCTCACCACCCTCTCCGGGAAGAACTTCTTCCTGATGTCCAACCTAAATCTACCTGCTTTCAATTTAAACCCCTTGTCCTATCAAATTCAAACAAGGTGCCCAGGTTCAAAATCTGAAAGGTCAGGTGGTGACAGGGGACAGTAGGGACAGCTTTGTGCTCTCAGTGCTGCTGCTGGGAGAGCCAAACAAGGAAACAAAACAGGGTCTGATGGAGACAACAGGCTTTTCTAACAGCCTACATAATGAACCTCAACTGCTTCAACTTCTCTGCTTTTCATAGTTCCAGTTTGAGGGCAGAGCCAGTGGCAGCATGTTAGGACTTGCTACTCCGAGTCGACTCAATGGCTAGTTGCCCTCCGCTGCAGGAGCCAGCCCTCGGCTCAGCCCTAGCAGCCAGCCAGGGGCTCCTGGCCCTGATTGCTCCTGAAGCCTAAACACCACAAGGGGCCAGGACGAGCCTCCGGAGTGTGCCCCATAACAGACAAAACCTGCCCTCTCAAAAGAAGGAGAAATCCTAGCGAGGGGCACAGCCCCCTCTGTAGCGAGCAAGCCTCAGCTAAGCACAGTGAAGCACAACACTTAACACCTTTTTTTTCAGTTTTGTCTGGCTCTTTTCTAACCAATTTAAGCCAAGCTCATGGATTTTTATGGGTGTCCACCCAGCAGTTCAGCTAGATGGTTTGTAACCAAGAACTGCTAGCATGGAGACAGCTAGGTGGATGGATGGGAGGGAGGCAAACAGAAAAAAGGAAGTGTCAGAGGAACTTGTGCATGCCAGGAGGACTTCAGGATACAACTAAAAATATTAATAGATAAATAAATAGAAGTTTTCTGCAGAAAACAAACAAGAACAGGTGATTGACAAGTCAGGGAATACTGACAGTCCCTGAACTCAGAGATAAGGACGGTCTTCAGAAAGAGATTCTCCTTTCTTCAACCCCACTGTACCTCAACTTACACTACATTTTGCTGCCCAAATTCATAGTTTCATCTTACATTTAATGCAGTTCTGCCCTTTCCTTTGGATCAGCTCAAACAAGTTGCATGGCTGCACCAGCATTTGAACAGCGGTACAACAGGGGAGCTAGATGTGACAGGAAACAGGACTGGATGTAACCATCTCTTTTTAGCAGCAGGTCACAGCTGCACAGGTTGCTTATAAAGTGAAACATAGTTTTGGGAAATAGGATGGGATACTTTTATGCAACATCTGACCCCTGCATTTTATTCTGACCCAGGAAATCTATTCAGAATTCCCTGCCTGGATAAACAGCATTCAGGAACCATAGGTGTCCCGGCAACAGTATTTTCACAGAATAATCTTCTCCCATGAGGCTTCCTTTGAACTCACTGGGGAGAAACATGCCCTTTCCAGAGAGAAGTCAATGAGAAAAACCCATCCAGACTGATCCTTAGGATAATTTGCAGGAGCTACTCTTCTGCTTTTCCAATACAAGAACTGGGGGTATTCAAGAGATAAGGAGCATTGACATGAACAACAGACATTGGTTTCCATGCTGTGCCTAAGAAAGCCACAGAAGTCCTGGCTGTGGCATCCTGTGGGTGCTGACGGTGTACACAGTTCAAAAAGCAGCAGGACAAACAGAGGGAAAGATGGTCACTGAAAGCTATGAAGTACAACCACACCACAAAATCAGAGAAGGGTTTGGGTTTGAAGGGACC
>NW_010263411.1:0-11810 GCF_000690775.1 Eurypyga helias
TCAGCAAACTTGCTGAGGGAAACTGATGTGAGTAAAATGCAAGAGGTCGTACACAGAAAACCAGACACTCTTCAGGAACATCTGCACTGCATATTATACAAAAAGTAATTGCTCCTAATTCATCTAGTTCAACTAAGAATAAAAATAAACGAGATACCAAAATAGCATTGAAATCAGATTATTCTATGTATATAGCAAACTCCTCTCATGTTGTAAATGAAAAAGTCATCTTGTTACTTTAAGTAAAATAATTAACACTAATAATCCTAACAAAGGCTTCCTGCTAAACAAGTTTCAAAATATGGCTGAAGTCAGGCCGGTGGGGAGTCACTAAGCAATATATCTGTCACAAAACTTCAAAACAAAATCTATAGAGCTTCTTGGGGCTCCCTCATGTTACTTTAGCTGTGACTAAGAACAGATGTACTCGATATGAAATTGTCCTAAGAAATAAAACTATTTCTTTCACATAGCACACCAGAAACTGTTCTATTATCAGATAATCAGCTGCTCAACAAACATTGCAGAGAGGCGAGCAATAAAAGTCATTGACTAAAGAGCCGTTGGCAGCTCTAAAAAAAGCTTGAGTAAAAGCTTCTAGAAGCAGTGCTTTATTAAAAAGAATTATTAAATATATCAATATCCTCTTTAAAAGTGTATCACATCTAGAAATTTAAACACAGCCATCAAATTTATCCAACCTTCCAACCAACTAGACCTTGTCAACCCAGTTAGTCAAAGGCCATAATGGTTTAATAATTTCTATATTCTTTCTAAATAATGTTATTTCTGGTCCTATGGGGTAAACATTTTGTTGTAACTCTCCTGTTCTACTATATAATACTGCACATAATATATTTGGAATTACTGTCACAATTCCAGTTCAGTTACGACTTGTAGATAACCATATTGATAGAGCGGATACAACCCTAAAATATACAGAGGTAAACCCAGGATCTTTCTCCCTTCCCACTGCCTAGATAAGTGGGTAATCTCACCAGCAGTGACTCAGTGGTGGTTTCAGATAACCCTGCCCTTCGTTCAGAATTTGCAGGAGTCACAACTCTGCAGTAGTTTGAGGGAGGCTTTTCATTTTGTATCTTGTATTTTGCCTAGAAGCATCCACTCCCTCTGTTATCCTACCAAGTCAAGAGGTCAAAGACAATTGTCCAGAGAAGAATTTCTTCTTGCTTAAAGTCACTTTCATTTGCTGCAGTAACTATTTAAATGCTGGAATGAGCCACAGCATTTTAATGACTTTTAGGAATCCCCCTTTCTCCCCCTCCCCCCCCCCAGCATTCTGTCACTGGCTCCTCTTTCACCCCAGGGCTAAAAAGCACAGGGAACTGCAAGAAAGAAAAAGCCCTTGTTGACTAGTTTCGAAATTCACATTTTAAAAGAAGGGTCTGTTTTCTACAAATGTCAGGCATCCTGCTCATCTTCTATCAACAGATTCACATTCTGTGACACGGGATGTACCCTCATGTACTCCAAATAAAAGTGGGTTAAGGAGGTTCGTTTCTCTTTGCACATTAAGGAAGCATCTCACTACGCCTCATCCAGCCATTCTATTTGCTGCTCCTCACATTTGCCTCATGCTTCCTCCAGCGCCCATGAAATAACTCATGATCCCCACTCATGGTCTGTTGGATTTTTTAACTGATTTGGCAGAAGCAACTGCACAAATTAATCCTGAAAAGCAACTGCCTCATGTGATAGATTTCTCCCTCTGTCTCAACATGTCAAGGGTGCTAATTGCAGAGAAAGATTTAGCGGAGAAGCTCTGGAAAGATGAATGTTTGTAAGCTTGTACAGTTCCTTATACGATACAGGACACAGAAGGAAAAGGAGGGTGGAAGACCACAAAAATCTTGGGTACAGCCAGTGGTTTAACAAGGTCTGATTTTGATGCATATGTGCACTTTCTAGTTGAGCTCCCTGCTTTCTTCTTTCCCAGGAATTACTTGAGGTCCTCAGTATCTTCAAAAGTGTACAGGATGCTGTACTGATTAAACTTTGTCTCTGCAATCAGATTGTAAATCAGGGAAGGGAAAAAAAAAGTCTCTTCTAATTTCTTATGGTCATAATTAAACCTTTCCAAGCCCTCTGCCAGCAGTTTGGCTTTCTAGAATCCTGCACTGGTATCCCACATTCTGGGGAGAATGCACACAGGAGTGAAATGAGAGTGGAATTATCAAGGCCAGAAATGAGCAGTACTTGTGGGTGAAATAGTTCAGTAAAAGACGAACAGCAAGAGGAAAGACACTGCAGATATCTCTGAGTCTTCTGATGAGGTTGGAAGAAAGAAAATTCCTTAAATTGGAAACAAATTTCTATTGTTTACCATATTACTTTTAGATTTAATGCACCAATTCAGAATAGACTCTAAACTTAGTGTGAAACAGTCTGAGTAGTTCCTGAACTGGAACGTGGGTCCAATAGCGGCTTTAACTGTCTCAGTAAAAAACAAATGACAAATCAGAGACACACAGACTTTTAAAGTGCCTTCCACAACTATCCACATTATTCTAGATTTGTAACAATGGTCTTCAAATCTCAAGAAGAGTTCTTCTAAAATTCCAAGTATTCCATTTGTTTGTAAACAAACATAATTTTTGTGTGTGTGTGTAATATGTTCTTAGTTATTCTTTTGATTTGCAACTGTAAAAAAAACCTGTAAGTTAATTTATGCTTTTTAGAAAGGTTTCTCTTACATTTTGGGTCAGGTTGTTTAATAATTTACTCACATCTATACAAGAGAAATACAGACAAACAGGCTACTTTCTGCATGCCTACACTGTATTCCTACTATATAGTAGGTTTATTCCATTACTATAAACTCTACAAACACCTTAGCTGTACTGATTTTACAACACGTACAGAAGGTGCAACACATATAAAAGGTGAGAGCCATGTCCTAGGGCTGTTGTTCTTGGCTGCTACAGCTGTCTGCCGCTCTGTAAGAAACCATCGCCATGCAGGAGGGTATGATTCCTTTTGTGTGAGAGAGAAGAACCAGCATTTACTACGATTTGGGTAGCCTTACTTCAGCATTTTTCCTCATTAGAGTGAAAGTAAAAATACGTATGTTATTTCATTTGCTCTGACAGTCAGTATTAGAAGACAGTCAAAGATGAAAATGTCTCAGCCTCAACCAATTCTAAACATGACCATATGCCATTTTCCTAATGAAGCTATTTTTATGGCCTGTGGAATAGGGAAGGAATTAATCACAGCTAGCACAAGGTGCCACTGACTTCTGAACAAAAACTTGATTAAGGGAGGATCAGTCTCTGTCGTGAACTACTGAAAGATCTGGTAGAGAGTGAGGATGAATAGATTGTACATAATGAATTCTAAGGCTGCAAACTGATCTGTGTTGATGAAGAAAGCGAAATCAAAGTGAATAAAAGCATGGAAAGAAACAGCATGATGGCTTAGCACGATGGCTTTCATCTCTGACCAGCATGTGTCACTTAGGATAGGGTGAATAAACGGTGCAGTCTCAGCCTCGTCACCGTTGCACCACAGTCCGTATCACAGTGTTTGTCCGAAGGACGGTTCAGCGTGGCGTAACCAGGGGGCAGCTCTGCAGATTACCAGGAGGACACTGCCAGAGCTGGGTGGGAATCTGGGAGCGGAGCAACGTGGCTCACGAGGTCGGAGTGGACTGGGCAGAGGGAGGGAGGTACCAATGGGGTGAGGCAGGACTGGACATCACAGAGGTGTGCACAGGAAATTCCCACCACCTCTGACCAACTCCAAGCAAGATGTTATGCTCTCCTGTTCAGGCTAAGGACAAATAATTAAATATTTCAACAACAGAGACACTGATTGCTGGGCTGCAGCTTCTTACCGGAATCTCTCCTAAAAATCACATCAGTTAAGGCAATGATTAAGACAGAAATATCACCTTACGTTTATACAGCAGTTTTCATCCTGAAGCACTTCATTAACTATCTTTCCAAAGATCACTTTGCAATACTGATTTTGCTGTATTTATCCTCTGTCTATCCCGACCGAAAAAAAGAGGCAGATTGTACTCTTTTTAGAATCTCATCAGATAAAACCTTAAACCGTTGTTTCCATAGAAACACATCACGGGTCTCTAAGTCTCTCTATCAAACCTGTTCATAAACTTTTAGCTTTACTTAATGCTAGATTTCCAAACCCACCAATTAGCTCTTTCATTACGTAGTGCTCTTCCAGTCTTCTGTGCTTACGTTAAATAAAGAAAGGAGGGCTAGACCCGGTTGAACCATGTCACTGTTACACGGGGTGTCTCGCATTCAATGTTATCATTACTGTGCACCTCCGAGATGGAAAAGTAGCAAAGAGAGGGAATAAGGAGCAGCAAGTTTGCTCACCCACACCCAGCCTGTCACACGGGACTAACGCTCCTCGAGCCTAGGGACAGCATCTGAGCTGTGTCGTCACTGTTCTAGCGAGACACCAGCTTTTGTTTGTGGAAACCTGCACGACTGTTTCTAACTGCGGGATGAACAGGGTAAATAATAGATTTTTGGTAATCCAGAAAAATCTCTGAGTGTCAGTCAAGTCCCATTTGCACTTAAAATCACCTGTCAAAGGTTGTTACAGACATCAGAGCCTCACACGAACCCTGACTATGGAAAGAACAGTGCCATGCAAATGATGAACACAGGTCTGGGAACATTCTGACACAAGCATATTTTGTATAAATATATATTCAGAATATTTTTAAACAAATGATGCTGTGTTTACAGAAGGTGTAAAACCAACCTGCACGTCAAACCCAAGCATTACCCAACCTTCCCAAAAACTCCATTTTGCCTGCTGTTGCCACAGCTGTTTCCTCCTACAAAAACACACCAATAGTATGGAATTCTTGGTTTGGATCATCATATTTCTCCCATTCTGCATATCCACGGGTATCATCCACAGATGATCTACGACCGTTTCACAGACCACTCACCCCCGGCTCAGAGTCAGTTTGCTGGTGAATAACCAGTGAAGTAATACAAACATTTGATGTCTTACAAGATTGCTTTAGTTCTTTCATGAACAGTTGAATCGCTGCTGCCAGAAATGTAGTTGCCACAGAAAACGTCCTCAGAGGCTTCGTTACTGTTGGCATTAGATTTAGATTATACTGTTTGTCCTGAAATGCTTGCAGTGTCTTACAGTTACTCTGTTTTAAAATACAGACTATTAAATACACTAATAGAGTGAAATCTGCAGCACATTAATACCTATTTTTTTTCAGTAATATAATCTCTTATTCCGCAACTAATTCTTTCAAGCATGCCAGCGTCCTGGAATGCAGTTCTGTTCCTAAATTCTAGGCAAGCAGTAGTTACAAGGCCTAAAACCTCCAGGCTAAGCGTGAGACAAACGTGTAATTTCAGTGACATACTACAGGAGGATTTCTTCTGGGACTGGGGTTCTTGAGTAGTGAAGTGACGCTGCCTTGCTGCTTTAAGGCACCCTGACAACTTTGACTTGGTTTAGTAGGTCTACTTTTTTTTTCTTCTGTATTACCTAAGGCTTTTTCTGTTTTGTTAAACACAAATTTTCTCTTTTGCTAAACCTACAGAAGCAAAGAAATCATTATATTGAAAAATCAAAAGCACTGGCTGGCTAGATGAATTCTGGGTAAGAGCAGAAATGACAAGTAAAACCTTTGCACACACGACCAGCATATGAAATGGCAGAGGGAATAGGAAAAAGGTTTCACAGGAAACCTATCTGTGAGCAGTGGGAAATGTGCAACTGTTACAGCCCTTGTTCTTCTTTTGGTTTTCTGACTCTTCCTTCTCAAGGAGAAGTTCAACACCATGCCAGCTAGGCCGGCTCCTGCATCCCTCCCCAGAGCATCCAGCCAAAGGGCAAGGGGAGCGCGGGGCGAGGAGCAACAGATCCCCATAACCTGGCTCCAGGGCCATGACAGGAGACCTTACACCGCTCCCGAGCCGTGAACACTCAGTCCTCTGCCTTTCTGAACTGTATGAAAGACTTCAAGATAAAACCAATTATTTCCAGTATATTCTCCATAGGCAAATATCATCAAAGATGATACTTTGTGGGTATCACACAGCAAAGACAGTTTAATTTCACTTTGATCTGGCATTTGCAGACCCAAATACCCCTTAGCAGGATGTGTGGGAGAATTTAAAGGAGTTAGTTTTGTAGAATTTGCTAGATTTCCACAATACCTGTAACTCTCGTGGATAGTTTGGCAGTAAAATAATTTGCTGAAAATTTGACCAGATTTTCTTTTTTATTTTTGATAATGAAAGCATGCTGGGTCGGGGGAAAAAAAAGCATATTATTTTACACACTAACTCAATTCAAAGCTCCAGTGTCCCCAGCAGCAGCAACCAACTGGAGAGACAGGCTGCTGCAGACCCTGTTCTTCCCTGTTACAATGCACGTACACGAGCACAGGGACTCAGCCTTCCCCCAGGGACAGAGCTTCCTCTGCTTGGTCTTTTATATGTATTCTGTAAGTGTAAACAACAGAAAACTAATGAACCTCCCAGATTAAAAGATATTTTAAACAAAGCGTCTTTTAATGTGGGAGAAATTACCCTCTTTAAAGAAACCCAATTGCAAAACATTCCTATTTTGGGATTATTGATTCCAACATACACATATTCTGTTTACACTGAAAACAAATAATCCCGCGGTATAAAAATAGGCAAGTAAATGAAATGCAGACTTTTATAACGTGGGAAATGTCTCTTGAACCAGCATTCTGGTTTTGATTACTTTTAGATATTTTAGGAGAAACTGATTCAAAGCAGTGTTCTTCAGAGTAAAACTAAAAACTTCAGGTGATATTTACTACTCAGGGCTATTCTAAAATAGCTGTAGACAGGCCTACTGCAAATGTGTAATGGTAAGGACACCAGATGCCCAGAGACCTAGCCCCCGTTCAAAACTCAACAGCATATTTAAACACATGTATGGTAAGCATATAGTAGATGTCCTAACAAAGTTAAGTTCACCCTTAAAAACTGTGAGTGTAAACAGCAATGGAAAACAATGCTTGTAAGAGTCCCTTACAATTTATTGTCAACTGGGAAAAACACAAAACAAAGCACAGTAACACACCTCGTTATCAAATTGTCACAAATCATTACCAAATAATCCCTGTGGGAAGCTGGCAACACAAAACACTTTATGGTCTTAGAAGAACGCGTGTAACAGAAGTTTCACATAAAATCTAGTACGGTACAAGCAGCCCTGAACAGGATTCGGAAGCTATAAAGTTGCTGGATGTGGAACATTTAGGGTAAGAATCAAAGACAGTTTCAGGAATAGCCTTTGCTATTATTCCATAATCATTATGGACTACAACTTACTATAAGAAAGGGTTTTAAAGACTGACTTGACAAAAGGCAAGATACTTAATGCCTGTTTCAAACAAGGTTGCCATTGGTGGTTGTGGTTAATATTGTGCTGACATCTCATGGCAGGTTTGTATACTGCTCCCAGTTTTATCTTTTATCTGCTTAACAAAAAAATTCCTGTATTGATGAACAACATACGGTAAATAAATACACTGATTGTAAACTATTTCCCTTCTGAGAGCTGACAGAAAGCGGCAGCTACTGCCCACATGAGAAACAGAACCGGCGGTTCCAAGGCCAACGCACCTCACACAAACGCTCCTTCTCATTAACTGCCTGCCAGACACACCAGAACGCACGGAAAGATTACATAAACACAGCCTTTCCTACAGAGTAACACCGAGGAGTTATTGCTGCCAGGAACTTGCATATTTGAAAGCAAACTGACTTATGTAAATGATGAAGGCAAAATCCAGTGAGATTTTTTTCCTCAGAAAGCCAAGAGATTAACAAAAATTTCAAGTCCACTGTTGTCTTCTAGCCAGGCAAAAATCAAATTTTTGAATTCCTTTATTTATTGAACCAAAAAGCAGAAAGAGAAGACATTCAGATACCATTATTTAGCAAAGGTTACCTTTTTCTTTTTTCCTACTTTTACTCATTATTTATGACTTTTTCATCCAGTCTTTCAGTACTTCGGGAGCCTTCACGGCCTGCAGAATGCATCTGGTTTAATGCTTCAACCGAGCTCCCTTGAAGCACCCCACGTGTGTGTGGTAAAGAACTCCCGAGTTACTACAGCTGCCTGTTACCAATCCTGATGCTTTTCTTCACTTCACTATGCAAGGAAAAACTAAAATTGCATGAAATAGTGCTGAAATGTCACTCAGTTCGCACAGCTGAGAAGAAAGGAGGGAGGCTGGTTAACTTTCCAGAAATGAGGCGTGTGGAGCCCACCACAGAGAACAGCAGATGGCACCAATGACCCACAAAGGGAAGTATCGATGCCCACCGCCCCCCGGGGCGGTTTCCAACTTTACTGGCAAACACCCAAAGACAGTAAAATAGAGGGAATGAGGGCCCATCTAAGGTTAGACAGGCGGCTTTCTCTTCTCTGAGCAAAATGCCAGCATCCCCTTGTACAGAAGTACGTTTGCTGAGCTATTACAGCTTTAGATGCGGTACGGTTGCCAGCCTCGAGAAGGGTAAAGGTTTTAATTGTGTATTTTTATTTTAATGACAGGGCATATGAGTAAGTGCTTCCTCTTCTCTGCTGTAATAGGCAAACCAGTGCAGTACATTTTTTAATGCTGAAGTCATAATTACTTTAAAAACACTTATCTTACTGGCATCAGCTTAGATTTTTCTAGTGTCAAACTCGCTATGGGTCACAAGGGTTCATCACAGTTTATCAGCTCTGTGTTTTCACAGAACCTGTTCCTCCCATTTCAAGTACATCCTTCTTCCCTCAATCATGCTGAAACACTCTAAACTCTCCTATTTGCCAGAAGACCCCAAGGTCAGCAAAAAAGAAAGATAAACTGCAGAAACTCTCAACTTCCTTATAATATTATGAGCCTCAATAGTATGTATCGTGCTGAGTTATGTTCCATTCTGCTGTAAATGTGTTCTGGCCAAAATTGCACAATGTGTGCTCTGACCAGCCCCCCTCTGCATCACGGCATCCCCTGCTTGAACAAGCTGATGCATCCCGTGACTTCCTATGTTGTTATCCCTACAGGGTGCTCTCATGGACAGTTAAATGGGGTGCTGCTTTCATATATAATCATCTCCACCCTTTGACTTCTTCTATTAAAGGATGGGAATACGTACGTATCTTTCTTATGTTTATGGTAACTGCATAACAGACTCTTTTTCTCCTACTTCTTAGATGCTTATTCTAAAAGTCCATCGTTTTTCTTTTAAAAAGGAAGACAAGAAAACGTGGCTCAGCTCTGCTGTTAACATACAACCCACCTTAAGTACTATTTTATGAAGGTTTTTTATTGCCAAAGTTTAACTACATTTTACATGACACAGGAAGGACCTCTACCATACGAGGAACAGGATCCAGAAAGTCCAGATTGACAGTCCTCGAAATTTTTAAGCTGATGACTTTTCAAACATTTATATTAAAAAAATATTGTGAATGTTTCCTCAGATACTAACAATGAGAAGACTGTAGCCCACAAGGCACCTAGTCATTCGTTTTCTAAGTAACAAGGCAAAGAACCAGGTAATATTGTTGTCTTTGGATGACTAAACTGTTTTAGCACAATGAAACACCAGCTCATGGAATTCATCCCATTGATTCTGACTTAATTGTGATATTTACTACTCAGGGTTAAATATCGTGTCGCACTGCAAGCTGCTTCCTGGTGTTTGAGAGCTGAATGGAAATGACTGACTGAGCCTACAGAAGAAGAAGGATTCTTCATCTGCTCTCACTTGGACAGCTCAAAGGTTCTCTCTTCCTTTTACGTATGTCAAAGAACAGCCTTCCATGTTAAAAACACCCAGCAGTTTTGGACATTTTTGCATTTTGTTCCATCTTTCCTGTGGATGGTTTGTGTGGTAGGGAAATGGAAAGAGACACGATGAATTCCAGAGAAGCACGTCAGTAAAATCACCTGAAACATCAGCTTGCCATTGCACTGCTCAGGGTTAGACATTTTAGTGGGTCAGTAAAACTGCTACTGCTGGAACCACTTTCAGCCACAGTGGTTTATCCACTGTACCTACTCAGTGGGTAAGGACAGACATAGACTACAAAGTGGTTAGGATTACTTTTGGAAGAGTAAACCCACACAAAATTGTAGGCATTAGAACAAAAGTGTTGAGGAATTACTAATATCAGAACAGCAGGTGTCAGCACTCACAAATGCATTAATGGCAACTGTCTACAAGCACAGAAAAGGACAGAAAGGAATTTTTAACAGTCCTAAGCACCTAAGGATCTTGGGGCAGATTTAGTCTTTAGTCCCATATATCACTCATCCAGATCTGTCTGAAATTAATGCGAAGGTGTGGTAGTAGGAATTGATGCCAGCAACAGGACCATTCGTTAGGTACCTTACTGGGAGAAAGTGCTGCTCTTTTATGATGCTGTTCGTATCACTCGGAGACTTCAAGAAACAGGACACATTTCAGCATTCTGCGCTCTACTTGCACACATTCCTCTCAACTGATCATGCTATCCAAAAACTTTGCTCCTCTGGTACATAATGGAAGGCAAAATCCAGGCTACTTCCAAGGAGGAGTCTAACCACAAAACAGTATCAACACTTAAAATAAATCCCTGTGTATTCTAATACTGTTTTTCGCTCATGGGTTGCAATACTTTTTACAAGGAACCTAGCAAACCCTATCAGTACAGCAACGCAATATCCTGAGTTTGCACGTGCCCTGCCCTGCCCTGCCCATTAATCACCAACAAATCACCATTCTCCCCCTCTACTCTGCTCTTGTGAGACCCCACCTGGAGTGCTGCATCCAGCTGTGAAGCCCCCAACATCAGAAGGATATAGACGGGTTGGAGCGAGTCCAGAGGAGGCCATGAAGATGATCCGAGGGCTGGAGTCCCTCTGCCATGGGGACAGGCTGGGATAGTTGGTCTTGTTCAGCCTGGAGGAGAGAAGGCTCCGGGGAGACCTTATAGCACCTTCCAGTGCCTGGGGGCGCTACAAGCAAGCTGGGGGGGACTTTTTACAAGGGCCTGTAGTGACAGGACAAGGGGGAACAGGTTTAAATTGAAAGTGGGGAGGGTTAGATTGGACATCAGGAAGAAATTCTTCCCACGGAGGGGGGTGAGGCACTGCGACAGGTTGCCCAGAGAAGCTGTGGATGGCCCATCCCTGGGAGTGTCCAAGGCCAGGCTGGATGAGGCTTGGAGCAACCTGGGCTATGGAAGGTGTCCCTGCCCATGGCAGGGGGGTTGGAACTAGATGATCTTTAAGGTCCCTTCCAACCCAAACCAGTCTGTGATTCTGTGATTCTGTGATTACAAACCCTCACATGAATAAATGTTCAAGAATAATAATACAGAACTCAACCTTGGAACTTCCTTCAGCCATGACCACCTCTATGACAGCCGGTATGTAGTGACTGTACGCGCGATGTCTGTGCACACACCTTGCGCTGCGGGAGGGACCGCGTGGAAGGGCTGCAGAGATCTCACACGAGGGATGCAGGCTCCAAACGCCCCATCGGTGCCCTGCAGTAGACAGGAAGACAAGCAATAACCCCTGAAACGTGAGGCGAAGGTTTTAAAAACAGGGACTTTTTTCCTCAGGATTGTTTTAATTCTCATTGTGGACACGTACTTCAGTCCGATCACAGAGAAATACGGCACGTGTTAGCATGCTACTCCTCAGTCGGTGGGGTTGAAAGGTGAATCGTATCGTGTTGAAAGCTGACCTTTACTCGCTCTTTCACACGGGCTCACGCACTGACACCGCCAGCTTTCGCCGCTCCGTC